>NC_138725.1:6110329-6115329 GCF_965113295.1 Leuciscus leuciscus
TCACCTAGATGAGGACAGGGAGGAGCACAGGAAATTGGACAAAACATACAACAAAACTACAACTCCCAGCAGGCCGTTGGGTCCATTGGCAGCACACACACTCAATAAATCAATGAGTGACACTTACACATTATAAAACACAAATGCATACGCCCTGGGACGCAACACCAGTCAAATTAAATCATTAAAGGAAAATCCATCTTTCCAGTGCATACACAGAAAGCGGCATCAGATCTGGCATTCACTGTATTTACAATTGCATAAATAAAGCTATGAGATCGTTACAATTATAATATATTATAAAATATAAAAATAATAGATCACAATACTGTAGTTTATAGCCTAGGCTACTATATTTTAATCAAATAAATGCAGTCTGGGGGAGCGCATGAGACTTATTTCAAAAACATAAAAAAATCCAACTGACACACACACACACACACACACACACACACACACAAGTTTCAAGTTTTGAAAAAAATACAACAACAAACAGTAATATTGTAAAGTCTTATAACAATTGAATTTATAATTATATTGGATTATGTAACTGTTCACAAAATTCAGGGTTCAATCGCTTTCTGTTGTTGCATTGAGACTCTGGTAGGGCTTTATTTTGAAATTCTAGTCAGCAAAATAGAGGGAAAACAAACAATATTGACAATATTGGTTATAAAATGTTACTCACCATGTTAATTTATTGTTAATTTGACTGTTTCGTTCCGTTCGCCTTACATACTTGATCATCGTGAGGTAAACATTACCTACGCCAATAGGAGGCGCTTAATAACAGTGACGTACGCCAATAGCAGCTGCAGAGCAGAAGCAATGTGGGAAATGCCGACTGTTTTAAGGAATAAACGCAGAATGTTTTGTTCTTATCGTGTTCAACACAATCTACACTCGATCGCGCGAGGATCTCCATCGTAAAAAATCGCAACTTGAATTTTTTTTTAGTTACCGTCGAAGTGAAAGACGGGTCCAGTCTGTGGTATAAATCGCTGCCGAGCGCCCTTTACTATTGTCGTTGAATGCGGACAGGCAGGAACTCACCCATTGATCGCTAGACGGATCGGCTGATCTGGTTGGGCATACTCCCATCGCAACGCGACGATCTTTTTGGCTTTTTTTTTAATACTACATTTAAATAGTCCAAGTAATGGATACTGTACAACAGTGGTCATATGTTTATTTTGTGGGACATGACACCTATTGGTGTTGCCTATGAACAGTATACACTGAATACACTGTGACAGAGGCAAAAAAATATATATAGAATAATAATAACAACAATAATGATTATGACCACGCATGCAAAACAGAGAGAGAGAAAAGACTACATTCTATAAGAATAATTACACAATACCCACTGTTACCAGTGTTATGTTCCCAATTCATGTTCTAGGGGCAAAAGGGAAAGTCACTTTAAAGCAAAAAATGAACAGCGACAAACAAAAGTGAACCTATACTGAGTCCCAGCACACAATACACAAAGTAAGATTTCCAATACATTTATTTACAATAAGTGATAAATACAGTGCAAAAAGAATCCTAAACAAACAGCTCCAAAAGAAAAAGAAATGAAGCGTGTTCTTCAGGAGCAGGTAAAGCCAAAACAAACAAAAGATCACTAGCCGGTAGATGGACAACCTAATTAACCTACAACAATAAACAACACAACTCTTACCTTACTTCCTAACTAACAAAAAAACAAAACAAACAAACAAAAAAAAAAAAACAGGAGAAAAGAAAAATGGCACCCACTCCCTACTGCTCCAACACTCAACAATGGGCAAACAATTCAAAGCTGTACACTACAGCCACAAGACATTTAAGTTGACCTCGGTTTAAGCTTAACACATCAAAGCTGCCACTACAGCCGTAACAACACATTTAAGCTTCACATACACCAACAAGAGCAACACTCCAAGTCTGGTAACACAACAGTCTCAGGCTCTTGGGAGAAGAACTCTCTCCCAGTCTCTCTCTCCGGCTCTGCTTGAATACTGGATCCTCTTGCCATTGATGAGGAACAGCTGGTAGGTCCCATCACCTAGATGAGGACAGGGAGGAGCACAGGAAATTGGACAAAACATACAACAAAACTACAACTCCCAGCAGGCCGTTGGGTCCATTGGCAGCACACACACTCAATAAATCAATGAGTGACACTTACACATTATAAAACACAAATGCATACGCCCTGGGACGCAACACCAGTCAAATTAAATCATTAAAGGAAAATCCATCTTTCCAGTGCATACACAGAAAGCGGCATCAGATCTGGCATTCACTGTATTTACAATTGCATAAATAAAGCTATGAGATCGTTACAATTATAATATATTATAAAATATAAAAATAATAGATCACAATACTGTAGTTTATAGCCTAGGCTACTATATTTTAATCAAATAAATGCAGTCTGGGGGAGCGCATGAGACTTATTTCAAAAACATAAAAAAATCCAACTGACACACACACACACACACATATGTCTGGTTTACTATCTTTGTGGGGACTCTCCATAGACTTAATGGTTTTTATACTGTACAAACAGTATATTCTATCTCCTTACACTAACCCTACCCCTAAACCTACCCATCACAGAACACTTTCTGCATTTTTACATTTCCAAAAAAACCTCATTCTGTATGATTTATAAGCTTGTTTACCCATGGGGACCTCTATTTAGGTCCCCACTGTGACACGAGTCCCCATGAGTCTGTGTGCATTCAGGTTGAAGTCCCCACCGGGATAGAAAAACAGGTACACACACACACACACACACACACACACAAGTTTCAAGTTTTGAAAAAAATACAACAACAAACAGTAATATTGTAAAGTCTTATAACAATTGAATTTATAATTATATTGGATTATGTAACTGTTCACAAAATTCAGGGTTCAATCGCTTTCTGTTGTTGCATTGAGACTCTGGTAGGGCTTTATTTTGAAATTCTAGTCAGCAAAATAGAGGGAAAACAAACAATATTGACAATATTGGTTATAAAATGTTACTCACCATGTTAATTTATTGTTAATTTGACTGTTTCGTTCCGTTCGCCTTACATACTTGATCATCGTGAGGTAAACATTACCTACGCCAATAGGAGGCGCTTAATAACAGTGACGTACGCCAATAGCAGCTGCAGAGCAGAAGCAATGTGGGAAATGCCGACTGTTTTAAGGAATAAACGCAGAATTTTTTGTTCTTATCGTGTTCATCACAATCTACACTCGATCGCGCGAGGATCTCCATCGTAAAAAATCGCAACTTGAATTTTTTTTTAGTTACCGTCGAAGTGAAAGACGGGTCCAGTCTGTGGTATAAATGGCTGCCGAGCGCCCTTTACTATTGTCGTTGAATGCGGACAGGCAGGAACTCACCCATTGATCGCTAGACGGATCGGCTGATCTGGCTGGGCATACTCCCATCGCAGCGCGACGATCTTTTTGGCTTTTTTTTTAATACTACATTTAAATAGTCCAAGTAATGGATACTGTACAACAGTGGTCATATGTTTATTTTGTGGGACATGACACCTATTGGTGTTGCCTATGAACAGTATACACTGAATACACTGTGACAGAGGCAAAAAAATATATATAGAATAATAATAACAACAATAATGATTATGACCACGCATGCAAAACAGAGAGAGAGAAAAGACTACATTCTATAAGAATAATTACACAATACCCACTGTTACCAGTGTTATGTTCCCAATTCATGTTCTAGGGGCAAAAGGGAAAGTCACTTTAAAGCAAAAAATGAACAGCGACAAACAAAAGTGAACCTATACTGAGTCCCAGCACACAATACACAAAGTAAGATTTCCAATACATTTATTTACAATAAGTGATAAATACAGTGCAAAAAGAATCCTAAACAAACAGCTCCAAAAGAAAAAGAAATGAAGCGTGTTCTTCAGGAGCAGGTAAAGCCAAAACAAACAAAAGATCACTAGCCGGTAGATGGACAACCTAATTAACCTACAACAATAAACAACACAACTCTTACCTTACTTCCTAACTAACAAAAAAACAAAACAAACAAACAAACAAAAAAAAAAAACAGGAGAAAAGAAAAATGGCACCCACTCCCTACTGCTCCAACACTCAACAATGGGCAAACAATTCAAAGCTGTACACTACAGCCACAAGACATTTAAGTTGACCTCGGTTTAAGCTTAACACATCAAAGCTGCCACTACAGCCGTAACAACACATTTAAGCTTCACATACACCAACAAGAGCAACACTCCAAGTCTGGTAACACAACAGTCTCAGGCTCTTGGGAGAAGAACTCTCTCCCAGTCTCTCTCTCCGGCTCTGCTTGAATACTGGATCCTCTTGCCATTGATGAGGAACAGCTGGTAGGTCCCATCACCTAGATGAGGACAGGGAGGAGCACAGGAAATTGGACAAAACATACAACAAAACTACAACTCCCAGCAGGCCGTTGGGTCCATTGGCAGCACACACACTCAATAAATCAATGAGTGACACTTACACATTATAAAACACAAATGCATACGCCCTGGGACGCAACACCAGTCAAATTAAATCATTAAAGGAAAATCCATCTTTCCAGTGCATACACAGAAAGCGGCATCAGATCTGGCATTCACTGTATTTACAATTGCATAAATAAAGCTATGAGATCGTTACAATTATAATATATTATAAAATATAAAAATAATAGATCACAATACTGTAGTTTATAGCCTAGGCTACTATATTTTAATCAAATAAATGCAGTCTGGGGGAGCGCATGAGACTTATTTCAAAAACATAAAAAAATCCAACTGACACACACACACACACACACACACACACACACACACAAGTTTCAAGTTTTGAAAAAAATACAACAACAAACAGTAATATTGTAAAGTCTTATAACAATTGAATTTATAATTATATTGGATTATGTAACTGTTCACAAAATTCAGGGTTCAATCGCTTTCTGTTGTTGCATTGAGACTCTGGTA
>NC_138725.1:6120329-6242829 GCF_965113295.1 Leuciscus leuciscus
GCACACAATACACAAAGTAAGATTTCCAATACATTTATTTACAATAAGTGATAAATACAGTGCAAAAAGAATCCTAAACAAACAGCTCCAAAAGAAAAAGAAATGAAGCGTGTTCTTCAGGAGCAGGTAAAGCCAAAACAAACAAAAGATCACTAGCCGGTAGATGGACAACCTAATTAACCTACAACACCAGTCAAATTAAATCATTAAAGGAAAATCCATCTTTCCAGTGCATACACAGAAAGCGGCATCAGATCTGGCATTCATATATTTTCACTGTATTTACAATTGCATAAATAAAGCTATGAGATCGTTACAATTATAATATATTATAAAATATAAAAATAATAGATCACAATACTGTAGTTTATAGCCTAGGCTACTATATTTTAATCAAATAAATGCAGGCTGGGGGAGCGCATGAGACTTATTTCAAAAACATAAATAAATGCCAAAATTTATTTAAATAAATGTTCTTTTACATAGGATATTCTGAAGATAATTAAAAATAATTGAATTATTAATTATTGATCATAATTCGTTATGAATAATAATTAATTAGATTTATACGTGGGCGTATAAACGTTGCATGTTTGGTGGAGAATGCGGGCAGTTTAACCTAAAATTGTAAGCATATTACCAAGTAATTTATCTGTTCATATTATGCGGATGAGGGATCCGAACCTCTGAGAGTCTGTGTGTGACGTATGGAGAGCGCCGCGAGCGCCCTGTTTGAATGAATGCTGCTCGAGCTGTCTACTCTAATCTAGTCTGCCTCCCTTCCCATGTTATTTTAATTTAACTGCAGTAAAATAACCCAAGATATAAAATCTCACACTACGATAAGGTAAGAATTGAGCGTGTCCCTCAATTTCTGAAATACTTCGATTATAGCCTACTGACGTCTGCGTGTTCCAGCGTCTTTCAAAGCTATATGTGTGTGTATCAGCCAGAGTGCTTAATGAAATTATACTGCAGTAATTAAAATAACCATATAAGAACGAATATTCTCCTCACAGAGCGATGAGCGTGTTTCTAACGTTATATATCTGATTCACCGTGCGTGTTCCACGGCGATCAGTGATAAACATAGAAGCCTTATATATACTTGTCTTACTGGCAGTGCGAGTTCCACTGCTAAGACAAATATTCCCTTCAGTTAGTTTTATTTCTCAGGTTGTCAGTGCGCGTCCCACTACAATCCCCGTGAAAACTATAACTGTTAAGCTTATCTGTTTGTGTCTGTAAAATGAATTCTCGTGTAAACACTGCGTGCGTCCGAGTGTAATTGAATAGGATTTATTTAAGACATTGAAACTTAAACAACGGTTAGAAACCCTGTTGTTTTAGTGTGCTCAGATAACATTGCACAGAGACGATCTGCCGAGATCGCTATTGTTCCATCTATTACATTTACATTTACATTTAGTCATTTAGCAGACGCCTTTCTCCAAAGCGACTTACAGATTAGGACAAAATTCAGCGAGTCATCATAAAGAGGCAAAAGCAACAACAACGCAAGAAGTGCTCAAAGTACGAAGTTCAGGTATTATTCAGAGTAGCATAAGCCTGATAAGTGATGTTACAAAGGGAAAGGAAAATTTTTTTTTTTTTTTTTTTTTTTTTCTTTTTTTTTTTCTATAAGGTTAAGTGCTCACGGAAGAGATTGGTTTTCAGCTGTCTTTTGAATGTTGTCAGGGATTCTGCATTCCGGATGAGGGTGGGGAGAGCGTTCCACCAGCATGGAACTGTGAATGAGAATGTTCTGGAAAGTGATTTTGTGGCTTTCTGTGATGGAACCACGAGACGTCGCTCGTTGACCGATCGTAGGTGTCTGGTAGGGATGTAGACTCGTAGGAGTGAGTGAAAGTAGGAGGGAGCTGAGCCTGTGATAGTTCTGTAAGCAAGCGTCAGTGCCTTGAACTTGATGCGAGCAGCGAGAGGTAGCCAGTGCAGAGAGATGAACAGAGGAGTGACGTGGGCCCTCTTGGGCTCGTTGAAGATAAGACGAGCTGCAGCATTCTGAATCATCTGTAGGGTTTTGGTTGCACATGCTGGAAGTCCAGCCAGAAGAGCATTGCAGTAGTCAAGCCTAGAGATGACCAGGGCCTGGACGATGAGTTGTGTTGCATGCTCAGTTAGGAAAGGCCTGATTTTCCTGATGTTGTGCAGTGCAAACCTGCATGATCGAGCTGTCTTTGAAATGTGATCTGTGAAGGTCAGCTGGTCATCAAACGTTACTCCAAGATTTCTGACCGATCTTGATGGGGTGATTAATGATGACTCTAGCTGGATGGTGAAGTCGTGCTGTAGAGACGGATTGGCAGGGAGGACGAGAAGCTCAGTCTTTGCCAGGTTGAGCTGCAGGTGATGTTCCTTCATCCATGTGGAGATGTCCGCCAGACAGCTTGAGACCCGTGCAGCTACTGTGGGATCATCTGGTTGAAAGGAGAGGAAGAGCTGCGTGTCATCAGCATAGCAGTGGTAGGAAAAACCGTGTGCCTGTATGATGTGTCCCAGTGATGTGGTGTAGATGGAGAAGAGGAGGGGACCAAGAACTGAACCCTGGGGAACCCCTGTGGTCAGCTGATGTGCTCTGGATACCTCACCTCTCCATGCGACCTTGAAGGACCTACCTGTGAGATAGGACTCAAACCAGTGGAGTGAAGTTCCTGTGATGCCCAGTGATGAGAGGGTGGACATAAGGATCTGATGATTCACCGTGTCGAAGGCAGCAGACAGATCCAGGAGAATGAGGACTGAAGATTTGGAAGCAGCTTTTGCGATCCGTAGGGCTTCTGTGACTGACAGTAATGCAGTCTCAGTTGAGTGTCCTTTCTTGAAGCCAGATTGGTTGACATCCAGCTGGTTGTTTAGAGACAAGAAGGATGTTAGTTGGTTGAAGACAGCTCTTTCAAGTGTCTTCGCAATGAATGGTAGGAGAGAGATAGGTCTGTAATTGTCTACAAATGATGTGTTTAGCGTTGGTTTTTTGAGCAGTGGAGTAACCCGAGCCTGCTTGAATGCTGTAGGGAAGGTGCCAGTATGGAGGGATGAGTTGATGATGTGTGTGAGTGATGGTAGAAGTGTGGGAGAGATGGCTTGTAGAAGGTGTGAGGGGATGGGGTCAAGCGGGCAGGTGGTAGGGTGACTGGAGAGGAGAAGTGTAGATACTTCTTCCTCGGTTAGCGAAGAAAAGGAGGACAGAGGGATATTGGCTGTGGAAGGGGTCGGTCTGGGTTCCTGTGTGTGTGGAGCTGAGAATTGACTGCTGATAGCTGTTGTTTTCTTGGTGAAGAAGTGCGCAAAATCGTCAGCAGTTAAGGAGGAGGCAGGTGGTGGTGTAGGTGGACAGAGGAGAGAGTTGAATGTCTTGAAGAGTAGTCGTGTGTTGGAGGAGCTGTTGATCTTGTTGTGGAAGTATGAAGATTTTGCAGCATGAACATCGACAGAAAAGGAGGAGAGGAGAAATTGATACATACTCAGGTCAGATGCGTCTTTTGATTTGTGCCATTTCCTCTCCGCTGCCCTGAGTTCGGTCCGGTGTTCCCGAAGAACCTCAGATAACCAGGGGTTAGAGGGAGTAGCGCGTGCTGGCCTGGCCTGTAAAAATCTATTACAGCGCAAAGCTGTCCTTTAAAGTTAATCACTCTTAAACAACCGAGTTAAGCCCCACGTCGTAAAAACAGCTACGAGTGGTGTCTGTCCTTTATTTGTATTTTTGAAATGCGCCGACATTTCATGTAATATGATCGACTGTACGTGCATATTCTTTTGTTTACCAACTGCAATTCACAAGTTCGCCCACTAGCGTTTGTTTTGTCGCCATAGTTACAATCGTGACACGGAAGTCTTAACCAACGCTTCCGGGGGAACTCTGACCCCTCGCAGAGAAGGGCTTTGCCCCTCCCATGAACAGTGTAAACAAACTGAAACAAACCCTTGTGGCTAAGCTAAGCTAAAGCTAAGCTAGGTAGTTGTTTACATTGAGGCCTAACTTATATGCCAAAGCCTTAAGCATTATTTACGATTATCATTGTCATTAACATCAGTGGTTAAATACAGTGTCTGTTTGAACAACGTTAAAGTGGTTTAACCATTTAAACACCTTGACTGTTACACCTGTTGGTCTTTTCTTCTTTCCTATTTTTCCTGTCTCATATTATACTTTACCCATATTTTTCTGTGAAAAGGAAATTTTGGTTCACAATTATTAATTTCATTTACCTGCATTTTACTTGGGAAAAGAAAATACTGGTTTATGATTATTAATTGTCAAATTCTAATTTGATGTAAAAAAAGGAAATACTAAATTAAGATTGAAGTTTTATTATCCTAAACAGGTAATTTCTAATGATTTCTAGATTTATTTTTAATAAATATAATTTCATAATTTTCATAATTTCAAAATTTCTCTTTTAGATTTAATCACTTCAGGTGAATAAGTCTTAAACTTTGAAAGTTAAGTAAACTTATTTAACCAACATTTCCCTATTACAACTATTGTTAGACTCATACTTGCTCATTTATTGTTATTGCGTTGTATCCTCCGTTTCTCCTTTCTTTTTGTTACGGTTAAAAACTTAACCATTCTATACTCGTAGTTCGACAAAGGCTCCAGAGCCATTTGTGGATCCAATCTCCTTCCCTCCTTTCCTTCTTACAATTTTCCTGTGCTGTCCTGCTTTATCCCATCTCATTCTTCACATTTGTAGGGAACAAACCTGGAAGAACCCTCAATCGAGTCTAAAGAAAGAAAAAGATAATCTTTCCAAAGAAAACAATCATTAGGTATTTGATTTTTGATCAAACCCTCTCTGTTCTCCATACTCTCCCTGCATCTGTAAACGCAATTTACAATTTGACATCTTATCCGAGATCTATTAACACACACCAAAAACTCCAGTGTTAAATGAACTCTCCTGGGAGTTTATATGGCTCCAGACTCAAGAGTGTTAAAGTGTTAAAATATGAGTGTTAAATTAACACTCAAGAGTGTTAAAGTTAATGAGATAATTAAGTGATTCATTGAGTGATGATTGATCATTATTGAAGACACCTGATGTTAACAAGCAGAATCACCAAAGGAGAAAAAAAAACTAAACAAAAAAACCCACCATTATGGTGATCAGTGTTTGCTTTAGTTGGGCTCTTGACCCTGTAATCATTAGCTTTAGATTTTGTTTGGCTGTTGTATCTGAGTTATAACTGCCAGATGAACAAAGAGGAAAGGTGATCAGGTTATGTTTTGACATAATCATAAATTGACCTGAATCACAAATCTCATTTTGAGAGTTATGACTATCTTGTTGTTTACAGTAGCCTGTGATTCTATATCAAACAATTTTCAGCATTTTCAATACAATCCAAAATATTCCTCAAAAGTTGTTCTGATCAAAAAACTTTGAAAATGAATGTATTGAGACACACTGACATCAATAATCAGCCTGTGAATCTCAACAATGGTGACAATAATAAAGCATGTTGCTGTGCAATCTGGGTGCCACCAATCAAAACTAATTTATGGCTCCCATCATGCATTGCGGTATGAATAAATTATGATCTGAAGTGTCTTAGTAATTTCCTTTTCCTAATTGAATATTCTGTTTGTCACCATTGTTGAGATTCATACACTGATTCATGATGTCTGTGTGTGCCTAAAAGAAAGATTTTTATCTTCATCAGAACAACTTTTAAAACATCCATTGGATTATGTAGAAAATTCTGGATTATGTGCTGTAGAATCAGTGATGCTGTAATTAACAACATACATTTAAGCCAGAGATTAGACTCTAAATGAGTTTAGCGATTCAGGTCAAATGATGATGATGTCAAAACATAACCAACACCACCTGATCAACTTTTTTCTTTGTTCATCTGGTAGTTATAATAGAAATTATTAAGAGCTAGGAATGTTTCTGATCCGAGCTCCAAGCTACCAGATGATGGCAGTAATGCACTGTAAAGTGCGGTTGCCAATAAAATGAAAAAGAAGAAGAAGAAGAATTTAACACTGGAGTTTTTGCTGTGCAGAGACAAGCGTTGAGCAACTGTCGCCTTCAAAGCATCCCAGCTGTAAGCGGTCCAACTGACGGCGTGTGTTGTCAATTCTGTCAAACTCAGAAAAGAGGTATCAGCATTATTATTGTATTATTTTACCTTGTAAACATAAACAATAATATTGTGTACCTTGCTGGAAACAGATTCTCACCGATAGGAAGCATTTACGAGAAAAATAATATTTCTCCTACTTAAGAATTTTCTTTCTTGTTTTATTGAAATTGTTTTTAACCTCTCTCTCTCTTTTTCCCTTACCCAGTGAGTGACAGTCCTCACATCACAAGTTGAAACCAACTTTTCATTGATAGAAAATATTTATAAAAAAATATTTCTCCCATTGAAAAACTTTTCCTTTCAATTGAGATTTGTTTTAACCTTTTTCTCACTTTCCCTCACTTAGTTGAGTGACAAAGTTTACACATCACTAGCCTACCTGTCTACACTGAGACCAACACTTAGACATTACAACACTTCACTATTGTTGTACAGTCACTGAAACGACACTTAGCTGTTCAACCACATAGGCTTACACCCCACACAGATCTGTGTCAGTCTCTTCACCCCAGCGTGCCAACATGCCGTGGACGACGAACCCCACTGACGTGGACGCCTGGCTCAGAGGCATTACAGACTGCCTCACACCAAAGACAATTGAACTGTTATTATTTTTAATAATAATCATAACGCTGAGAAGATTCCTGACACATGATTCAAGCCAGAATCAGAACCACAACCAAGTGGAACTAACCAAGATTATCTGTTCCCTAAGCAATGCCTTCACAGCCCAGCTGGCACTAAGCGACAAGCACATCACCCACCTTCAGGAGGAGCTGACATGTGCCCAGAGCCGCATAGACAAGCTGGAAGTGAAAGTCCAGGACGACTTCAAGCGTCAGACCACTGAGTTCCTGAGAGAGCTGATGCACCCTCAACACTGCACAGACCAGCTCAAAGCGAAAACTCAAGTGCCCGACAAAGTGGAGCAAGAAACAAAGAACCAAGTTGACAAGCTCCAAGAAGCCCTTGCAGTCACTGAACGTGACAAACAAGAATTAAAGACTGTCCAGAAACACCTGGTAAACCAACTCCAGTCTGCTGAACATCAGCTAGAGAAAGCTAAAGCTGATATTAAAGATAAGAACTCTGAAATCAATGCTCTGAAAGACCACCTGGAAAGGTGCAGTGCTGAAATCGACCATCTGACCCAACAGCGAGATGACGGCAACGACGAGCTCTACGCGGTCAGAAATGAACTCCAGCACATTTTCCAACAGGAACCAGAGCCAAGAAGGGAGAGACCTCCCTCAGCATCACCACTGCTGAGCAGAACAGAGTCCTCCATCCAAGAACTGGCATACAGTGAAAGAAGTGAATGGCCGCAACCCAAAACATCACCAGCCTTCACCACAGAACTGTTCACTGCCAACAAACAAAGAGAGCTCATCCAGGCAGACTCCAGAGCTGCACATGGGGATGACCTTTAAAGATCTCAACAAGCTGGATAAGAATATCACTCAGTTCAACCCGAACTCCACGAAGGCCGCTGACATCCAGGCCCACATCCGAGATATCAACTTCCACCTAGAGGTGAGACCACATGTGACTGACAGAGACAGGTTTTACCTCCTCAGATCGACATCCAGTTCAGAGGTACGAAGCTTCCTAGACCGACAACCTGCTCATGTCAAGTCAAACTACCAGCTGCTATGTGAAACACTGATAAAAGAATTCACAGGCCCAGAGTCAGAACACGGTGTGTTAATCGCCTTGGAAACCAAACAAGGTCGACAAGAGACTCCCCAAGCCTACTACCACCGTTTTCGACAAGCCTTCTTTGGTGCACATAACTCACCTGAACAAGAAGAGGATGTGAACTTCAAAACCCTCTTTCTGAGAAACCTGCACCCCGGATTGAGTCATCATCTTAATTTCATGGCCTGTCCAGACACAATGACAATCCAACAGCTACGTGACCTGACACATAAGGCCCACATCAAACAGAAGATGTCCTCAAAGAAAGGTTTGAAAACATCCACAGTTTCAAAGTCCTTCAGCCAAGACACAAGCCTTGCACTGGAAGACAACCAGTGGCATGACAACACCACAGTTCTTCGTAAGAAGCACAGAGAACATGACTCCCATGCTGATGACAGATACCACACCAACCGCATGGAAAATACATGGAACCAGCCACGCTTCTCAAGGAACCCGCCTCGGCACCCCTCAGTTAAGCACAGCACTGAGTATGCCCAAGAACAAGACAGTTTACACTCAAAAGACATGGAGCAACTAATGAGGCGACTGGAAGTGTTCCTAGAAAACAGGCTGAACACGGAAGACCACTGATTCATCTGATACAACTTCATAATGAAGATGACGACCACTCGTTCTACAACAACACAGAACAAAGTGGTCTCTCACAGTCAACCACCGACAAACACCCAGAGGTACCAGGAAACACCATCCTGGCTACCCATCACTCATAAAGAAACCTCCAAACGAGCTCCAAACTCAAGAACCATATGTGTGCTACAGCAACAACAGTAAGCACAGAAGGTCAGAAAGTCTGTCACAACCAGAAGGCATCATCGGAGGAATGCAACAACGGAGACCAAGTTTTGCACCACAGCTTCACGCAGCCATGCAAAACTGCCTCCCAATGTCTGCCAGAGAACTTCCTGCCTTACTGGTTTGACCCCCAGCAGATCACAGAAGACCCCTTTTCCAAGGCAAAGAGGCAACAAGCTCATCAAAGCTAAGCCATCAAGCAAAGGGGGGAGCAAAACAGACTGAAACAGATCTGACCATACATACATACATGCATACATGCATACACACATACATGCACTACTCAACACCCCTAACATACTCACTAACATACAGAAGTTAACCACCTCTGCCATGCAAAACATGCAACAAACATGTTTTCCCCCACAGGTAGAAACTAACTTCAGAAACTAGCTTAACAACTTAGCTACACTTACCATAGGAAACATGGTAACTAACTACCCATCCAACAAGTACACCTGAGAACACCTCTCATTACATCATGATCCCTGACACCTTAGCTGTGCAACAGTAGTTACAAGTCATATCCGGAGGAACACTCAACTGCTTTGTTTTGTTTTACCTCTTCCTTCCTTCCTTTCCTTCTTTTATTAGGTAAAATGCCTGTCCGCCCCATAAGGGTCATAGGTCACAATAATAGGATTGACACACCACGCCTAATATTTGTAAGTCACCTCAAAACGAATGTGAGCCAGAGAACTCCCTGCATCATTCGTATCACAAATTGAAAGGTAAATTGGTCTAAACCTAGAACAATTTAGAAGGGAATAAAACAAACAAATCAAATTTAGTCACAAAATTGATTAATCACCGTCCCAAAACAAATTAGGATAACGGTCCTAAAATTGAACTAAACTTTATTCAACGTGATTAACTATATTGAGAGAGTGAACCTGTTTATGCCTAGGTAATCTAATGCCCTGCACCAGTAAAGTGACCAGTCATGGAGGTGTTGTCTTGTTGTTTGCTGTGTGTGTTTGCTTCCTCTACCCATTTCTCCAGCGTTCACCGATGTCTTCTACTCTACACATCGCTGACCGAAGGGGGGATATGTAGCGATAATGGGTATGAACCAAACGCAGACTAATCTTCTTCCAGAAGATTAATTCAAACTTTCCACTTCCTGCCGAACAAAGAGGAAGATTTGGTCAGGACTTCTCCATCCTCATCAATCTTGTCATGGGGTCCAGGCGCCAACCAGTCGGGCTATTTAAAAGAGCCCCCAGCACTAACACATAACTGGTCAATGACTAGCTTTGTTGCCAAATTACTGATTGGTTAAGAGAAAGACAGAGACCAAGGTCTGACACAAGAGTCTTCACATCCCAGAGCCATAACTCACCCAGGCTCCAGAGAGTCTGTAACCAAAGACTTTTATTGGTTAACTGAAGAACTGGTCAACTTCGATAGTGTGCAAGACGGATCGATACCAGCAGATGTTGTTTTCCCCCACAACATTCCTGACCCCTTCCCCCTTAAGACCTCTGAACGAACAAACAGAGTTCTTTTTCTCGTCAATCCAGATAACTGATTCTTACCAATAACTATACATAAAATCATTCAAGAACAATTTTCAATGGACTCAGGATCAAACAATCATGCAACTACCTAATCATGTGTGGTTTCCACCACTTATATGCATATTTTAATAAGATAATATGTTTTGATCCCATATAATTCATGTAAGTGTTATAACTATTAGAAGTATGAATGAAAGTGTGTACTGTTTCATATCAATGCTATCTTACGAACACAACTAGCAAGATGACTGGAATTAAATTTGTGTAAAATGTTTCATATTCTGATAATTAGAAATCATGCCTAAACTGTTGCATCTGGTTTTTAAATGGAGAACCCCCAGGGAAGACATGATTTATGACTTTGCAAACAAAGCCAGTGTCTAATTGGTCCGCTCTCTTCAGGAGGGGGGACAAACTTTGAGTTTAAAATCTTAGACCCGAAACAAACTTCTCTCTCTCGGCTCTCTCTTCGCTCTGCTCTCTAACTCTAGCTCTCTGGGTTCACCCCCAAGAAACGCTCTGCTACCACCCTCAAGAGAGATGGGCAGAAAAAGGATGAAGATCTCAATCAGACTAGCAACCATGTAAACGCAGAGACAAAGAACCCAAATTAAGATCAGAAGAACGGGTTCAACAGCTTTATTCAAGCCATCTTACTACTCTCGTCTAAGTTGTCTTTTCTTTTCTAAGTTTTCCTTTATTTTCCGTTGTGAGTCTCGTTTCTAAGTTAAGTTTTGCGACAAGATTTCGAGCCACGTTTCTCCTGCAAAGCCAGCTTCAAACAAAGACTTTCATTCCGCCAGCACACCACGTGACTGGCCGCCCCAGACCCAGGCACAAGGACACCAGCCAACCAACGGACCGGGAAAACCCCTTTCACGCAACAAAAGGGAATCCCCAAAAGCAAAGACAAGCAAGTATCTCCAGACTAAGAGCTGAACTGGTGTATTAATATACAGTTAATAACCTGTCTAAGAAACGATAGAAGGGTTAAATTAATGATTGATGGTTCGTACGTCCAGGTCATGTCTTATATACTTGAGATAAACTTGAGATTTCATCATCTCACTCTTAAACTCACTCTTGAAACTTAATCTTTCCTTACTCTTTTTCCTTCTGCAACTCGTATGAATGTGTGTGTGTGTTTGTGTTAGATATTAGTTTTTATGTGTTAGTATATAATCAATAAAGTATTGTTCGTATTTTTACAAAGAGATTACTTGTGTTAATCTGCTTGTACATCTTATTGTCTTGAACTTCGATCTAAGTTACCGATGCTTTTACCCGTGATTATTTCTTAATTTATTGTTAGCTGGGGATTAATTCTTTCTTGGCCAGGAAGATATTATATTTCCTAGAGTTAATACTTGTTTATGCTTTCTGTTCATTGGATGAACTGATAAAATGATCATACTATTGATTCTGCTACGGTAAATGAATTATTAATTATTGATCATAATTCGTTATGAATAATAATTAATTAGATTTATACGTGGGCGTATAAACGCTGCACTACTAAGGGAACCAGCCTCTCGAGGCTGGCCTCGGGTGTCAACCGAGCCTCATTCCCGACCCCCTGAAGCGGCTAACTGGCAGGGAGCAGTCGAGAATGATTTTCGGTGTGCGAACGCGTTCGCTGCCCAGCCACAGGTCTTTCTAGAGGTGGCTGGAGCGGCGTGCGTACGCGGGAAATCAGTGTGGCCCGAAGCGTGCTAGACGGCGGGAGCACAGCACTGATTTCCCGAGAGCTCCGGGAAGGAGGCGACCTCAATCGCTCCAGCCCGGGGGGGGCAGCTCTCAGCGGTCCGGCCGCAGCTAGGACCGCTTGGTGGAAGCCTTCTTTGCCTGAAGGACGGTCCTCAGATCGACCTTAGGCTCAGAAGGCTTGCCGCGAGAGCGCAGTCTCCTTTGCCAGGCTCCCTCGGGAGGGGCGCAGGAGGCGACACTCTTTTTGCACCTGTCGGTGCGAGGCTCAACATTTAAATTCCTCCAAATTAAATGCAGCCAAAAACACTGGATAAGTGAAACACGGTCTGGATGGTAGGCTGAATTAAAATATCTAACTTCACAAAGTCAGATAATATTCCATCATTTTTATTCCATAGAATTAAATACAGCCATAATCACCAGACAATACTGTTTAATATTTATTTATACGGTTTCGTAACCTGCGCGCTGCCTCGGCAACGCGAGATTCGAGCCGTCACAATATATCGGCTTTCATCCCTCGAGAAGAAAGTCAACAGGTGCGAGGTTGAAACATCCGACAGCGCACGGCTTTTTTCTATGCACGCGCGCCGAGATATTTCTCAATAAACACTGTCAGCACCCTCAGGAGCTGACTGTGAATGCCTCGCACCCAAACAGTATTTTTTCACAGATCGCATGTGTCCCCCTTTTATAGCAGACTCGTAATCTACGCGCTGCCTCGGCAAACGCGAGATTCGAGTCATTCACAATATATTTGGCTTTCATCTCTCGAGAAGAAAGCCAACGGGCGCGAGGCTGAAACACCCGAAACGCACGGCTGTGTGCGTCAAGATATTTCTCAATGAACACACAGCCAGCACCCTCAGGAGCTGACTGTGCATGCCTCGCACCCACACAGAATCTTTATTGCAGAGCAGCCCCGTAATCTACGCGTTGCCTCAGCAACGCGAGACCCGATCTACTATAGAATAGATTCTGTATTGCAATGCAGACATTAATCTACGCGCTGCCTCGGCAAACGCGAGATTAGTCACAGAATCTTTATTGCAGAGTAGCCGTAATCTACGCGCTGCCTCGGCAAACGCGAGATCCGAGCCACTATAGATTCTGTATTGCAATGCAGACCTTTAAACTACGCGCTGCCTCAGCAACGCGAGATCCCAGTCACAGAATCTTTATTGCAGAGTAGACCCGCAACCTACGCGCTGCCTCGGCAAACGCGAGATCCGAGCCACTAGATTCTATATTGCAGATGCTATATGGGACAATTCTTATGGGACAAACAACACCAAATAAGACAAACAGTTTCACACAGAGCGCTTGCTGAAGAGCAAAAAGCTAACGTGTGTTTGTGCCGGCGTCCCTTTGTATCTTCCGGTTATGCCGTCATCTACTACGTCATGACACAGCACCAATCAGGATTGGACAGATTTCATTCATACTTCAGATGCGCTACGCTGGGGGTGTTCCCCAAAGTGTCGTCACGACGACGACGCAGTGCGAGTTCCCTCGAAGGGGAACTCGCTCTTACTCATGTTAAGCTTATAGCCAGATAACTTGCCAAACTCCTCTATTAATGAGATAATTTGAGGTATTGAGGAGGTTGGACTTGATACATATAGTAAAACGTCATCTGCATATAATGACATTTTATGCTCTGTACCATGCCGTGTAATGCCTTTAAAATTTGCTGACTGACGGAGTGCAGCAGCCAAGGGTTCAATTGACAGGGCGAATAACAAGGGAGAGAGGGGGCACCCCTGCCTGATGCCCCGGTGCAGAGGGAAGTATTCAGAGTATACATTGTTTGTGCACACTGAAGCCATCGGGGAGGTATATAACAATCTAATCCATGAGATTAGGTCTGTAGGAAACCCAAACTGTTTAAGAGTGTTAAATAAGTATTCCCACTCCACCCTATCAAAGGCCTTTTCAGCGTCGAGAGAAATTACTGCTTCAAGTTCACCTGGGGGACAATTTGTGTATATTATATTATATAGTCGTCGTAGATTATTAAATGGGTTACGGCCTCGAATAAATCCGGTTTGGTCATCAACGAACACCACTAACCACTCGGTGAGTTGCACAGTTTTGAAAACGAACGTTAAGGGTTGTTTTAAGGACATGTTTGTGCATGGCCATTGACTCCCATTCAAATGCGGTCATGGGCAATTCTAAAATAGTCAAAAAGTCGCGACAGGAACCATTGACAAAATTTCTTTGTCCACCACTCTTGTTCATCCAAAACAAACTACAAAATAGACTCAAAGTGTTAAATACCGGAATTGTCCTTTAAAGCTTGAATGGAATACCTTTCCTCCCCAACTCTGCCTAAGTTTAATTACATCGGGTGGTGGTAGCGCAGTGGATAAGACACATGCCTTTGGTGTGAGAGACCCGGGTTCGAATCCACTGTGAGACACCAATGTGTCCCTGAGCAAGACACTTAACCCCTAGTTGCTCCAGAGGCGTGCGACCTCTGACATATATAGCAATTGTAAGTCGCTTTGTATAAAAGCGTCAGCTAAATGAATAAATGTAAATGTAAATGTAAATCTGAGTTTAGGATATGGGTTTCTTGTAGAAAAGCAATGTCTGCGTTTAATTGTCGTAAGTGAGCCAAAATCCTATTTCTTTTAATGACATTGTTCATGCCTCTCACGTTCCATGTTATAAAATGTACATCACATTTATTAACGTTGGTCATGCTATCAAAAAGTATTGGTAAATGAATAAGGCAAATCCAGTGAATCTGTCACAACACAACACATGAGCACCTTGACTCCGAATAATGTATGGTGAAGAAGAGAAAAAAAACAAAAACAAAAAACACCTCCATTAAATTCCCCTCCCGCCCCCCTCCCTCCTTCAAACAACGAACATCTGCTGGTATACTAAGAACCATAACTCACCAGCTCGTGCTCGTGTTCCTGCTCCTTGGAACTAAGTTACTATTAATAGAAGAAATAAGTGACATTTAATATGAACTAAAGAGTGTGGAACAGTCCAAACTTAAATGAGTCTCTTCGTTATCATCACCACTCGAGCCATACAGAATCTGCGCTCAGCGGGAAGCAAAAGTGGAGTCACGTAGGCCTACATTATCTGCCGTAATGTGAATTCCTAAGGTTACTCACTCGTTGAGGGGGGGATAATCCTTTTAGTGTTATTTCTCGGCATGTTTCCTACTGAGAGTCGTGAATAGTATTTCAAACTATGTCACCGAATAAGTGTTGAATGAGTCAATAAATAATAAGAAACGCGCTGAGCAGAAAACTTCACGACTTCTCACGCCGCTATCTTACCGGAAGTCGTACTTGTTTTTTAAAGTACTTAAGTATCCCTAAAGCTATTTTAAAGGCTTTAACAAGTTTCATGTCTATTTTTGCCATTCCAAAAACCAGTCTGAGACCAGGGCTCGAATTTTATGTGCCGAAACTTCCCTAAGGTCATGCGACAACTTAAAGTTAAACATAATATCTCAAGTGCTTATCACCCTCAAAGTCTGGAAGAGGAAAGCTCTGGAAAGATTCCATGAGTTTTGAGGTCTTATTGTGTCGAACTTGACTGTGACTGGGAGGAAGGACTTCCTTGGATGTTGCTAGCTATTCATGAGGTTGTACAGGAGAGCATAGGTTTTAGCCCTAGTGAGTTAGTGTTTGGACACACTGTTAGGGGCCCTATTGCTGTCCTGGCAGATGAGTGGATGACTTTAGACCCTCCTGAGAATGTTTTAGACTAAGTAATCAGTTTCCGTTATCGACTCTACGAAGCTAGAGCTATTGCTCTACGAAAGTTAGCCAACACTCAAAAAACTCAACTAGCCACTTGCTTGATTTGCAAAAATAAAAATATGTCTGATTAATAAGAATATAACGAGTTTACTTGTGTTAAATGATTCATTCTTGTTAGTTGGAACTAAATTAAGAAATAATTGAATGAATTAGATCTGCACTTGTTGATTCAATGAGATTGAGGCGCTTCATATCAACAATTCTCTCTGGTGAGTCACACTGCGCATGCTCAGTACTGCGGCGGGAAGTTCGGGGACACGCGGCCGGGCTCAAATGTACTGTGGAGAAGGCATTTGGTGAGCGGTCTAATCGTTCTGCATCCTTGATATTGAGGGTAAGTACCTGATATATGTACCTATTTGTAATTATTACTGTGGGATAAAACTAAGTTATTAGACACTGTTGCGATGTTTCTAAGCAGGCTTATTTTCCCAGACTTGAAGCACATGTGTTGGGTTCAATTCTGTGTCTTTGTCGATACGAGTTTCACCTTAACGTTAAAGGGGAATATGGCAACTCTAGCCATTTTTTCGCTGATTTTCATCAAATATAACTCTACCCCAACAATGGGAGGGTAAAACAGGAGATAAATTGAATGCAGACGTCAGAGTCGAAAACATCATACACCCGTTTTTTCCCCCGTTTTTTTTCTGTTTGTAAGTTAATGCAACGTTAGCTAACGTTAACGTTAGCGTAATGTGCCATTTTTATGTTGGCCTGGCCTTCATGTATGTATATCAGCAAAATATTAATTTAAACGTTCTGTATCTAGCCATTTCTGTCTTTTCAAACATGTTACTTAATGCTACCCAGCTTATTGATTACAGTGTGCAAAAATTGTCAAGTAAAATCTATGATGCAGTCGACCATATTTGAATCGCCTAATAAATGGCAGTTAAAGTTATGATTGAATAGGTATACATGTTTTATTTATGGAATATACTTATTAATATAAGTAAAACTTTATATTTAGTAACAGCAGCCAGTAGTGGTATTTTCTTTGGCCCATTTTTTGAAGTCAGTCTTATACACTTTTTTTCTTTACTTTTTTTACAGCGAAAATGATTCTTTTCTTCATACAAAAGATGAAATACATCACAATATAAAGCTGTCCCCATGCTCTTCTGGTGTGAACCTCACCTTTATTACATGTAAGTAGTTTTTCTTAACACTCACATATAATGTATAACTAACTATCCTTGATTACTGAACTTTCCTTTTCTTTCTCTTTCAGTGACGTGTATGTGGCAGTGCAGGCAGTGTGTTACAAAGGAGAGTTGTAGGTACAAATTGCTTAAGCATTATAAACTACACCATTGTTTTGGAAACGACAATCATTATGTTTGTGTATATTTAAATTGTGTATATTTAATAGTCATTCTCAATGCATTTTCTTCCCAAAGAGTACTCTTAAGCTGTGCCGCCACTGAAGTTTGAGTTAATCTTGTCCCCACCCCACAGAATGACACTATACATACCCGAAGAGCCTGTGTCATCAAGTCTCTGTGCACCTACTTGAATGAAGACCCTGAAAAACTAGTGAAGGCATATTTGGTGAGTTGATAAGAAAATACAGTTTTAAAAGCCCATTGAATCTGTACTTGGGCAGTGTTTTCCCCTATTTGCTACAACAAACATGTGACTTGAGAGAACACATAACTTTGTCAAATAACTGAGCTGGACAAATTGTTTATTTATAGGAAACTGATGGTACACAGTTCTTATGTGAATTGGTTGATGCACGAAAACAAATATTTTTTTATTCAAATCGGTTGAGCTCTCAAGGGGCCTAATTTGCATTTAAAAAAATGGCATCAGAAACTGTACATGTATGCTTTTGTTTTATTGCAGTGCATTATATTCCAAAGTGGTTCTAATGTTTTAGCCACCTAATTTATTTTAAATATGGTGGCCAAATAAATTATTACAATCTTATAATATAATGCACCACATTATACTCCAGCACCCACTGTGACCTCAATAATAAACAGTAGAATTATCACCTTTCTGACAGTTTCATCTTAAAAACTGAATAATTATAACCTTGTAAATGTAGGATTCACAGCAGAGCTCCTGTATTGGATTGAAGTTTACTTTACAGGTTTACCTAATAAAGTGGCCAGTGAGTGTTTAAGTGTGCATTTCTTGTAATAAATATTTGAGCTAATTTTTGCTTGTGCTCTTATCCCACAGGATTCAGAATTTGAGTCACAAAGTACCATGGAGCAAACTGTGATAGGAGTGTATGTCATACTGAAGGAGGGAGCGCTGCCTAACGATGACCCAGCAGACATTGGTGTCCTTGAAGGTGTGGAAGTGCTCAGTGACTTGAATAGTCAGGCTTGTGCTCTGTTATTTGGACTGATATACTGTTTGAACCTGAGCTACCCACCAGAGCTCAAATGCACTTTTGAAGTCTTGCAGAAGATCTTTCTAAATCTAAATGGACAGATGTTGTCATCCAAGGCACAGTTCCTCAAAAACAAGCTTTTGGAGTAAGTGAGCTTGAAAAAGATGGACTGAGACTACAACAGTGTTTTACCAAAGGGACAACTGACTGGAGCAGTTGTTACACACTTGCTATAAATTCATGTTTGTTCAAATTTTACTTTTTTTGTGTGTGTGTGTCAAGGCCAAGGTTTACACTTACAAATTCCCAAAATGGGTATTATTAAAATGGCTTAATTTTTAAGATGTGAAGGAACATAAGCTACACTGGTAATTTAGAATTATCAAAATAATTTTCATGTGATTTCATCACAGCAAGCTGCTGTAAGGTTTTTATTTATTTAAGGTATGTATTTATTTATTTTTATGTTTTATATATATGTGACCGTATGACTCGATCAGCTTACACTAATAAGGCCCGTACTCAAGACCCCAAATTTTCAAGCCTCCCCAAACAGGCTTTCAACTAAATGAAAAGGACGAGCAGAGACAAAACCACAGACTACAATTTTATTTATCAATTAATTACTAAAAACACATTGAGCTCAACATCAATGATAAAAACAATTTAATCACTGTGAATGAATCAGCCCAATGGGCTTCGTTTTAGTCGGTTCACATGGGCCGGCCACCTATACACTGGCCAAACACACACAAAAAGAAAAATGTACTAACAAAAGAACAATTCACAATAAAAAGACAAACTAAATAAGTTGGTTTCTTTCTTCGGTGTTATGTCCTTGCATAAAACCTTTCACTGCTCAAATAATAAAACAAAATACAAATCAAACACGTCAAACCAACCAAAACTACAATTATTATTTAAACCCACTCAGCACTCACCAAATAAAACAAAGTCAAAAAGAACAAAAGAACAAATAAACCACAATTAGTCAGCTCTGTAATGGAGCAGTATCAATGTAAAGCAAGACAAAGAAATTATACAACCAACCCAAAATAACAAAATAAACAAAATGGATGAATTAATTAAACAAACCTAATAATAATACTAATAATAATAATAATAATAATAATAATAATAATAATACAACAATAAAGCAAACAAAACAATTTCAATTCAATTATATTGCACGCACACTTAAACAAAATACACAGATCACGAATAGACACAAATCAATGAAATTACGCCAGCGAAGTGAGCGAACACCAGGTGGCGCCAGAATCACAGACCACGGGTTTACAGCGCATCCAACGTGAGCGTTGTACAGGCAATAGAACACGTTCAATGCAATCGCGAGCATTCAATGAATCATCCCGCGTCCCAAACTGGAAACGCTATTTAAGCCGCAGCAAAGCAGCAGCTGGCAACTTCTGAAAAACAAATAGACATTTTGGTTTGCTTTCTTCTCCCTCCCCACTCCTCTCAGATTTGTAATCAAACAGGGTAAGGGAAAAATAATATTACCTTTCACGTGTAAGATACTCACTCACACATGCTCACTAACAATGCCAGGACGCACCCGACTAATCTAAAATTACGCCAAACAAACACATTAATCAATCATGTGAATTAAGTTAAATTCCCACGAACACCCTTATTCTAAATTTATAATTCCCTTCCGTCTATGAGCCACCAGTTTAATAAAACCTACCTTTCCCGAGGAATGAAGGAGATACAAGATCACAAACAGGTCACATCAGTACAAATGTCATGAGGAAACTAACTCTCACCTGTATCTATATAGCTACGTGATTACCTGACGTACCCACCCACTTAATGCAATCCGTGCGCGATTTTTAAAAGGGCCACGCAGACTATTCTTAAAGGGGCAATCCCACTACAATCACACCAGTATTTCATCAGACAATCTTTTTTTATTATTATTTTACAGCTCAAATTGTTACTCACAATTGTTTATGTTAAATTCATGTTTATTTTCAAATGTAACATTTTTCTGTATCAGGCCATGGTTTACCTTACAAATTCCCAAAAAGGAAAGTGTTAAAATTGCTTAATTTTTAGAAGTGTTAAGAAAAAAGGGGCGTTAAAGTCCTGCAAGCGTTGCTTGGGGATCAGTTTTCTCAAGAGCCAAGATTTTGTTAGCTAAGTGTTTCTTATCATGTTACAAACACTCAGATGAATGGGATACTTAAAGTGAAGAAAGCAGTTCAGACTTAAATGGTGCATGTTAAAGCCCAATTAAAAAAAAAAAATTTTTAAATTGTTTGCATGTTTTCTGTGTTTTTTTTGTACACTCAAAGTAATCTCACTAAATTAACTAAGAATGAACATGTAACTCAAAAAAGATTAAAATGAGTTTAATGGAAATGTTAATATCATGTTTAACCAACACATCTATTTTGTGTTCAAATAATATGATAAAGGTTGGTTGACTTAACTTGGTTTGTTTAGATGGAATATAGGTGGCATGATAAAATCATGTTCATCCAATGAATTTTTTTTTTGAGTGAAGTCTCAGGGAAAGATGCAGAGGTTGTTTGATCAAGTCAAGTCTAGACACTTTCAAGCAGGAGATGAAGTGTTGGTGTTGTTGCCTGTTTTGACTAGTCCTTTCCAGGCTACGTTTGCTGGACGTACGATTGCGAAGTGTTTTCCGAATAACAACTATTTATTAAATACACCAGATCGTCGAAAGAAATTAAAGGTTTGTCATGTTAATTTATTGAAATCTTATGTGACTCCTGTACCTTCTCTGTCATTTGATGTTGTGACAACTACCGAATTTGTAAGTCGCTTTGAATAAAGGCATCTGCTAAATGACTAAATGTAAATGAGTTTCAGCGTCGAGTCTTCTGAGGTGAGGAGAGCAGTTCACGGTATTTCTCATATTTACACAACCATCACACACACTTTATACAGTTTGATTAAGCGACAGGCTCATTTCTGTATTGTTTTCATCGATCACAGCGATACTTGTGCGTCTTTTCTGGCGTCTTCCTTCTGAAATAAACATTTAGTGCAGCAGCAGCGAGCATGAGGAGAATATGTTGAGTTCATTCAGACCTGAGCGATGTTGTATTCGTTTGTCTGATTGTTTCGTCAAGTCGAAAGTCAAAGTTTAAGATCTGTGAAGGGAATTAATGTGAATCGATCTCAAGCAGGGGCGTTTCTAGGTTTTAAAAACATCAGGGGCTGAGCCCGAAACGTCAGGGGCTAGGGTGGGTAACAAGATAACATGATTCGATACAGAGAATAATGTATATTGTAGGCCTATATGCAGGGGGGGCAGACTGGTTAAAAAATTCAGTCCTGGCACTGTGGCCACACCAGGCCATACTACCACAGACACACACATTCAAATGTGAGGTAGTTAGGGGGGTTGGGGGGCATGCTCCCCCGAGAAAAATTTTATTTCTCAGACTTACATATGTACATTTTAAGGTGTTTGATGGCCAACATTTTTTGATAACAATAGCTTTTAAAGCATGTCAGTCGGCAGTAGCATAAATTATTTGTCAAGCAGATAACAGATTCTTAAACATGAGAATGAGGATAAATGTTGAAATGAATGATCCACACTAGAAAATGGAAATGCAGAATGTTTCTGCTTATTGTTGACAATACACAACCACATATTCCAAACAGGAATGGCCTTAAATGAGAAATCTTTCAAGGATTATTTTGCATAGATGTAAACTTTTTAGCATTAAAGATTGGTTTCAGCAACTTGTTTCTTTCTTGAGTTAATCAATGATTTTGGCACTATTAAATCAGTTCAATTAAATTTCAATTGTTCACTCATAAAGACAGTCACTTGTCACCATTACTGGCCTAATGATGCAAGTTGTGCAAACACAGACAAGCGGAGTGATAGAAACTGTGAAAAGGCTGATGCTGGTGAAATATTCGAACACATTCGAGGACCTTATATATAGGCTACATATCAGAGTTAGGAATACATTGTAATAATGTTAATCAAGCAGACTAAATCACACGACTGTGCAGCAATATTTAAGCACATTATACAAAGGAAATAATACAGATCTAGACAAATTGGGTGGCTTATAGTTAAAAGAATGTCATGAACGATCATTTAGGCTAGATGTAGGCCTATTTTTCACATTTTTGGTCACAAAATATTTAGTTAGTTTTGATGACTTTGCAATATTGATAAAATAATGAAAATTGAGTAGGGCTACGCCAAAATGTGTAACATTTAGCCTACAAAGGAATACAAAAGCCCCGACATAGAGTTTTGACGCAGCTTTAATCTCCCTTTTGGTTATTTCAATACTTAATTGACGACAGAACACGACGTTACATGCTAGTTTATTTTGCGTGATACAGGGCGCGCCGCATTTGCGCGTGATTGAGCCGCGAGCAAACGGCTGGCACGACGTAAGTAAGTTCGTTTTTCTGAGTTTTACTGACATATAGCCTGACAACATCTGGTGTGACTGAAGACTGTGCGGCGGTGCTGACTGCGTTATTTTTTTGAAACCGGTGCGGCGCGCGCGCCCCCGAAGTTCATCCGTGAGAAACTTGAAACCGGTGCTTGAACTTGAATTCAGGTGACTCATTAACACTCACGCTACTGTCCACGCCCTGCTCTCACGGCTCGTGGACTCGTGCTGCTTGCCACTTTGCCTAATAATAATTATCAATAAATTAATTTTTTTGAGATCCGGGGCTATAAAAAAAACATCCGGGGCTGAAGCCCCGGAGGCCCATGTCTAACGACGCGCCTGATCTCAAGTGTCATACTGGAACAGAGACTGCTAATGCTTTACATTGAGCCTAAGATGAGCCACGTGAGACATTAAAGCAATACTAATAAATATAAATAGCGTTTTACTCTTGGAACAATAGTGCTTGTGGTGCTCTTTATTTGTAAAAGTTTAATGATCATTTTCAGTTTCTGGGCATATAAAATGTTATTATTTTAATGATCTAACTACTTTATAGGGATTTATGTATAAGTTCAAACATAATGTGGATATATTATGCTGCTGTAGTTATTTCTCTGTAGTGGTTGATGGAGATGAGTGTCATTAGTGATTGGTTTTGTCTTGTTGATGTTTTATCCATGTCATATTGTGATAAATTACTATATTTTCTTTCAGTAGAGCAGTTTTACAGGCTTTTATCATGTATCCTGACTCAAATAATGTGTTTCTAACAGCAAACACTCAGAATAAAGTGAGATGATCTGCTGATGATCCTGAATGGCTTGTTGAATGAGTGTTGATAGTCTGAGGCTCATCAATATTAACAGATCTGCTGAAAACACTCTTTATTTCATGACAATAGTTCCTGTTTTCACCTCATTTATTATGCTGATGTCTTCAGATCTCCTGTAAAGTGTCACTTAAAGCTCATTTCATTGGTGTCAGCAGACTGAGGGGATTTGTTGGCTACTATATGTACCTTTATTTCTGTTTATGATTTTAACTGTTTTTTATCATTTATTTATATTAGGAATAATTTAAATGATTTATATTATTTTATTTATTTCTAGATACCTGTACTTTAATGAAGAAGCAGAATAATGTTAGGATTAGCAATACAAATAATTAAAAATAAATAATGAAATGGCATCAGTAACTGTAAGATGAATAGATAGACAGACATAAATGCTTAGAAGTGTCATTTATTATTTTAAAAAAAACTCAGTAATTTATATTTCTTGGCAGATCAGCTCCTCCCACGCTGGAATACATCATCAGAGAAGCTCCTCCCACTGCAATCACATCATCAGTGAAGCTCCTCCCACAGTAATTCTCCAATAAATGTTGTAAATTCCCATCAGCTACAAGTGAAGACGAGCATCAGAGCATCAGGAAGAGCTGAAATCTGCAAAGACTGAGTTTATTAAAGAGGACAGTGAGAACATGAGTGATCCAGAACCCTGCAGAATGAAACACACTGAAGATCCTGAAGAACAAAGAGGTTGGTGTTTATTCTCCATTCATTCATGATGCTGAAGAACATTCATGTTAGAAACATTCAAGCACTTCATCACATTTAGATAAACAGTTACACTATGAAACGGTTCAGAATGTTCTGGGTTTTTCTTCAACAAATGGTCAGTAAAGGGAGATTTGAGACATTTTTATATTGATTGTCAACATCAGATCAAGCTAAATACTATTTTAACTGTTTTATTTTACATTTATTTTATATCTGGTTCTCAAGTAGCAACAACGTTACCAGAAGTTTAGTCATTTTCAACATAGTTTACAATCATAATTTTTTTTAAGGAATAGTCAGTAAACACCAAGTTACTGATAAAGTTGTATTTGTCAAATATCATATAAGTTATTCCTAGTTATAGAGATTCTTCTTACAGTAACTTTGGTAACAGGGTTGATGAATACAGTCAATGCTACAGTTTGTGTAAAAACTGAGACAATGGATTGAGATTATTTTCTTGTCTTCCCATCATGCAGTAGAAAGAGCCCAGATGATGTCACTTCCTGTGTGTCACAGTTTTAAGAAATTCTCTGTTTTAAAAAGAGGAAAATCATGTCAGGAGTAACAGGGTTGAGTGAAACATGTAGGACACAGATAAAGATAATAAAATAGTTAATTTAAAGCCAGTTAAAGTTATGGCCACTCTACACTTTGAGCTTGTGAAGTTTCTACAGACACTGCAACGGCCGTGAAATGACGTCACATTCCGCGGCAGCTTTTTTTACAAACATAAGTTCAACTTATAACAAAAAATAATAATTAAAATTTAAAAATAACCAATCCATTCCACTTGAATGCTAAACGCTTGTGTTATTTCTCACAGGGTAATTCACTTGAGCTTGGGTTTCTGGTGTCCCACTTTCACATGCGCATGAATGGAAGTCAGTGCAAGGAAAAGTCTAGTGTGAACGGCTATTAATAATTCAAACGGTTTTATTCAAATAAATATCACTCTCAAAGTTGATATCAAAAATGGCAGTATTGTGTATTTTAATGTTAATATCATGTTAGATAATTGTGTCATTGATCAAATATATTTAATATACTCATGCTCACTTTCATGTCTTTTCACTTTATATTTCTCTCTTTAAATTATTATGATGTACTGAAAATGAAATGAATAATTTTCTCTTTGATTTCAGACCTGATGGAAGTGAAGGAGGAGACTGAAGTACTGAGTGAAGTGGAGGAGGAGAGTGAAGAACTGAGTGAAGTGAAGGAGGAGAGAGAAGAACTGAGTGAAGTGAAGGAGGAACATCATGTCAAACCTGGAGAAAAACCTTTGTGTCGCTCAAAGACTAAACAGACATTTTTAAAGAAAAGAAGAGCCAAGAAATCTTTCACCTGCACTCAGTGTGGAAAGAGTCTCACAACCAAACAAAGTCTTGAGCGTCACATGAGGATCCACACCGGAGAGAAGACGTTCACATGTGATCAATGTGGCAAAACATTTCTTAGGGCATCAGGCCTGAAGAGACACCTGACAGTTCATATGAAGGAGAAGCCACATTCATGTTCTGTGTGTGGAAAGGGTTTTTCATGGCTGCCAACTTTACATAGACATGAGAAAATTCACACTGGTGTGAGAGAGTACATGTGCTTTGAGTGTGAGAAGACTTTTACTACAGCGATAGATTTAAATCGGCACCAGAGGATCCACACTGGAGAAAAACCGTACAAGTGTTCACACTGTGACAAGATATTCAGTCGGTCAGAACATCTGAACACACATGAGAGGATCCACACTGGAGAAAAAACGTACAAGTGTTCACACTGTGACAAGAGATTCAGTCACTCATCAAATATGAAAACACATGAGAGGATCCACACTGGAGAGAAGCTGCACACGTGTGATCAGTGTGGGAAGAGTTTCTCTATTAAATGTGACCTGAAGCGACACATGAAGATCCATGCAGTGGAGAAACCACATATGCAGTATTTAGTTTGATCAAACTCTTCAGCTGTTTTCCTGTAACTCTTCATCTCGTCTCTCTCTGCTGTGATCATGAAATACAGCAGTATGATGATAATCAACAGAAGAAGACAAACCAGAGACTCAAGGTTATTAAAACCATCACCACACGCCAGCTATAAGTGGAGATCAGTGTTGCCAGACGTACGATAATTATCATATTTGTACGATAATTCAGACCTCTGTTCGATTTTAAGATCAATAATGAAAAAAATCCCATAATGTACGATAATTTCAGAATTGTGTGACACTTCAAATGATGGTGGTTGTAATCATAGGGCTTCTATACTCATTGATCTAGCTGTGGATTCTACGTCTACCGTCAGAAGAACCTGAACATGGAGATACGCATGTCTTTTATCTCATCTCACGTTATTTCTCCTCGGTCAATCATCGTGGAGAATGACTCTCTCATGAGCGCAAGTTAATGTTCTTTTTGTATATTGTATACAAAGTTGTGTATCATTAACATGTCATCTCTGTATGTTTTGCAAGAAGAAGAAAAAAGTACATAAAAAAGTAAAAAGTTCCTTCCGCTTAGGTCAGTTTTTTTTCCAAGCTGAGGTTGATATATTTTAGTGTCAAAAAGTTGTTGGTCAATAAATAGCTGTATTCTGTACGTTTGACTTGTGTACAATAATTTTCTTCCAAATACGATCATTTTTGAGCTTCTGGTACAATACTTAGACATTTCCAACCTGGAAACACTGGTGGAGATGGAGTGATTTGACTGTGACTAACTTACTGCGCGTTCACACCGGACACGAATAGTTTAGTCAATTTCGCTCTTGACGCGCGTAAAAACAAAAGTTTGAAGCAAAATTTACGAAACCCGTTGGCAACCATCTTTTTACAAGATGTCTGACTGATGTTAATCGATCATTTATCGACAGAGTCACCGCTCTGTATCTGCTCTGGAGAGCAGAACAGCGGCGTAGGGATCATCGTCGCTGTATTTGGGTCCACCGAGACCCTCCAGAGTTTGTCGAGTTTCACCATTTGCTGGAGCTGCGCCAGGATGACGGCAGCTATCAGCGGTGCTTTCATTTCGAGTATCACCTTTCCCAATAAATTGAACAGAATAACAGAAAATTCACAAAGTATATAGATGAAAAATGTCCTTGCATAAAAAAGACTTGGCAGGTTTACTCAGTAACCATTCATTCCTGTAGCATTAACAGGCCAGGTCAGACCAATGACTGAATACAGTTTCTGAAACTTCCTCTCAGCCAGAACCTTTTACTGTGTGTACGGATGTGGAAGATGTGATCCCTGTTCATGAGTCACATGCTGTTGATGACCATAAGACTGATAAGTCTGATTCTATGTCAGAAAGTCCATTTATCTGTGATGACCATGTTAACACGTCTTGTTCTTTATTTCCGCTTTATAGTGCGACTCGAGATGACCTTATCAAAGCATAGCAGGCGGATGATACTCTTCAAGAATTGTTCTCTTTAGCTTATGAAGTAGGAGACAAGACTTCATCTCCCTTCTATTTTCTTCAAGATGGATTGCTTCATTCTCCTTTTGCACACTTGACTATTGATTGCGTTAGTTCTTAACCACAATCTAAGGTTGGACATGCTTATTTACTCACTGTAATGTGTCAGACTACATGTTACCCTGCAGCTTATCCTCTGAGATCAATTAGCTATTTTAAAGGCTTTAACAAGTTTCATGTCTATTTTTGGCATTCCAAAAACCATTCAGTCTGAGACCATGGCTCAAATGTGCCGAAACTTTTCTAAGGTCATGCCAAAACTTAAAGTTAAACATAATATCTCAAGTGCTTATCACCCTCAAAGTCTGGAAAAGGAAAGGTCTGGAAAGATTCCATCAGTTTTGAGGTCTTATTTTGTCGAACTTGACTGTGAACTAGGAGGAAGGACTTCCTTGGATGTTGCTAGCTATTCGTGAGGTTGTACAGGATAGAATAGGTTTTAACCCTAGTAAGTTCGTGTTTGGACACACTGTTAGGGGCCCTATTGCTGTCCTGGCAGATGAGTGGACAACTTTTGACCCTCCTGAGAATGTTTTAGACTATCTAAGTAGTTTCCGTTATCGACTCGATGAAGCTAGAGCTATTGCTTTACGAAAGTTAGCCAAGATGCAGAGGTTATTTGATCGCAAAGTCAAGTCCAGACACTTTCAAGCAGGAGATGAAGTGTTGGTGTTGTTGCCTGTTTTGACTAGTCCTTTTCAGGCTAGGTTTGCTGGACCTTATACGATTGTGAAGTGTTTTCCGAATAACAACTATAACTGACTGTATTTACATGAGATACTCCACATGATGGGCAGTTTGACTGACCCCTACACTTTTCTTAAAATAAATGAATAATCAAAGAGTTCAATGGAACTGATTAATTGATTTACCTCAAAGTTAATCTAATTAACTGACCCAAATATTAATAATTAAGCATAATTGGTAATTATGGATTATTATTAATATTTCTCCTTTCAGCTAATATTGTTACATCTGCATGGGGCTCAACAGATAACTCTCTGAAGTGAGAGGAAGCCTAACCATGCCTCTAACTCCACAGGGAGGCTTACCTGCTACCTGTGCTTATCACTAATCTAGTATTAACACATTTTAGATCTAGGCTACCAGAGACTCAGTGAATGAAGCAGCAACAGTAATTCTAATTCTGTAATAATAAAAAAAGTCCCTGTAGTAATTTCACCACACCACAAGGGAAACCCATCCTTCCAGGAGGGGAACGGAGGCAGAATAACCTTGTATATAAAACACATTATTTATATATACATTTCATTTTATACATATAAAAAAGGTAAAACCTTTTTTTGGGGGGGAACAGCCTGGCTACGTTCGTTTCAACTAGAGGAGGCACCCAGATCCAACTACTCTACTACTACTCTGTCAATGGTGTTGTGAGGCTACAGGGGTTGTTTCTCACTATAATCAGTTGGTTTCACAAAAAAGGCCTGAGCCAAACTGTCAGAATGGATTATCATCATCGGTCTAGCTGATGTGCACAGGAAAGGAGGTGATTACCTGCCTCTGCTTGTGCTTACGTGTGGCCTGAGCTACTTCCCTGACACCCTGCTTCTTCCTTCTGCACTCGCGCCGCCTCATTGACCTACTCAACGAGGATTCCTGGATTGACTTCCTGCTCAGCTACTGTTCGGACGCTCTTGCTTACTGCTTCGCGCTTTGCTCTATCACTTTTACATTTTATCTCCTATATTTTTATATTTTATTTCCTTTTATCACCTAATTTTAACTTCAGCAAATCAGCACAGTGCTCATACGACAAAGTTTGGATTACTACAAAAACGCAGAATTCTTTTATCCGACCAGCTTACATTCCGGGGAAAGGAAAACACAACTGCCTACACTCATAAGGATAAGAGAGAAAATGCCTCTTCTGGTTCAAGAATCTACTTGCTGCACTAACTGCCACAGACTTTTACAAAGGATTGCAGTTCTTGAAACAAAGTTACTTACAGGACCACCAAACCAGACGGAGCACACAACAGAGCTTCGTCATGTGCTCCTAGTGCTCCTCGACAGGTAGAGAAACAAGCCGATCGAATTACAAATCGATGGCACAAACAGGGAGCGAGACCCAAAAGCACTTGAGACATCAGATTGTCACAAGCCTCACATATTGCCGCAGTAGCATCCTCTACCCCAGATACAGCTCTGACAAGGATTGCAAACACTGGTCTCCTACCACTGCCTATACATCTTGAGAACAGATTTGAAGTACTAATGAATGTAAATGAGGAATCCCCAAACGTGATGAATATGATTGAACACAGACTGAATGGGCCAGTAGCTTACACTGATGCTAACTGGCGCTCAAGGTCGAGCAGACAGCGGCACTCAGCTCAGAGCACAGCCGAGCCCAGGACTCTGATAGTGGGGGACTCCATAATCAGAAACATTAGCAGCAGGGATACAACTACATGCTGCCTTCCACAAGCAACAACTTCTGATATAAACAGGGAACTTCAGAACATTCTGATGAAACATAAGACTGCAAATCGACTCATCATTCATGTGGGGAAGAGTGATATTCATAAAGAGCAGTCAGAACTCCTTAAGAAGGATTTCAATGAACACTTGAAACACTTTAAAGACTGAAAGTTCAAACATTCATCAGTGGACCACTCCCAGCAGGAGGAACACTTGGTTCAAGAGTGTTAAAGAACAATATCTACTTCTCCCTCAATCATCCTTCTGCAGTGTGTGCCAATCTGAACGACACACACACCTGGAAACAGTATGAATGACCACATGACTTCACTTCAGCAGCAAAATGGACATGCGGACATATCACACAAGGACAATGATAACACCACAACAACCTCTGCTCACGGACACAATCTCAGCTGAGCCCTGCCCACAGAGCTCACTACAGACAGACATGTTAGAACTGCTCCAAGATTCAGCACCCAAGGACGACCTCCTGGAAAACAGCCAGGGAAGCCAGGCTGAGCCTCCGATAACAGCCTCCGATAACACCTGAGCAACAGGCCCTTTCACCAGACACGTTATCCCTCTCTCTAGCATCCCCACTTCTGTGCTTCTCACAGAAAATGGAAGAACTGGTGCATGCTGGAACCAAACTATCCCACTATTTTGCTGCAAGCCCCCAGATACCAACCAAAAAACAGCAGGCACCTCAACCACCAAAGCCTGCACGCCGAGCTCGCCCTCCCCCTCCTGCGAGAGCTCTTCGGCCTCTGCCAAAACGCCAGGGCCCACACCCTCCTCCATCAGCTCGAGGTGAACCAAAAACAACTGATACCAGCTCTCAGTGATATGTGTTGGGTCCCTGCTATGATAACAGTAACTTTCTCAAATGTTTACAGAACAAGCGGGAACCCAGTGTGCCTGTATCTTTATCTATTGCTGTTTTATTACAAGATAGAAAGTCTAAGGCCTTCAATAGCCGTACAGCAAACCCAACTAATCTTGTGCCTATTACATGTCAAACTAAGATTGCTGTGGGGACAAAACATAGTAAGACTGTTAAGTTAGCACTTTTAAACATTCACTCACTTAAAGATAAATCACTTCTAGTCAACAACTTAATAACCACAAACAACCAGGACTTTATGTTTCTAAATGAAACCTGGCTAGAAGACAGCTGCAGTGCAACAGTCCTCAATGAAACAGCCCCTCCTAACTTTAATTGTATGAGTGTCTGCAGAGCTGTTAAGAGAGGTGGGGGTCTAGCTGCTCTTTTTAAAGATATCTATCAATGTAAGTAAATGTCATTTGGGAATTACCCGTCTTTCGAATATCTGGGTACTGTGTTAAAAGGTGCTCCATGCATTTTACTTATCATTATTTACAGGCCTCCAAAATACTATCCAGCCTTTGCTGAGGACTTTACAGAACTGTTATCAACAATTACCTCAGAGTTTGACTGTTTTGCCATTCCTGGAGATTTTAACATTCACATAGATAGTGCAGAAAACAATATGGCAAAAGAAATCAAAACTGTTTTAAAAACTTTTGATCTGACATAGCATGTACATGGACCCACACACAATCGTGGACACACTCTAGATTTACTTATCAGTAAGGATCTAAACATTTCATCGATTGTTATTAAGGATGTAGCACTGTCTGATCATTTGTGACCCCGCCTGTGAAACCCCGGCTAAAGTCGCAGAATCGAATTATGAGTTAACGAGCGTCAAAGTAGTCATAGCCATAAAAATGACAAAAATAGTCCATGTGTGTTTATTGCTTTAAATGATAGATTATACCAATGGTTTTGAGATGCAATACTTACATTTTCATTTATAACATGATAAATACTAAAATTAATGATTTTATTGACACTACGTTATACTTTTGCGCAAAAAAAACAAACGCACGTGGGCTTCCTAAACATTGATTTCAGTCGTCTCTGGGTTTATTTCGCGCAACAACACTGCTGATTCATATCATTCGGTTCAGGAACTTCTTTTCTGTGTCTTTTCTATTAGAAAGAGTAAAAACAGACTTTAATATCAATCCGCGAGCACCGGTAATCAGGTCAACACAATGCAAAAAAAGAGAGAGATGTCAGCCGCGTTTAGATGTCTGTGGTGATATTTTCTTGTCATAGCCAATGTTTTAAGAACTGCTTATTCGTTTGTAGCTTAGTATTCTGCCAATATTATATAAACTTATTTTAAGGGCATTTTTGGCCTGCTACGTTTTATTTTCTGGATGGTGGTAACGTAATGCGTTGTTTTGACATCTGATATGGCCATGGCTTCGCCGGCGACACCGAAGTATGAGCAGGAACGGAAAATAGCTGCTTGCAGCTAGCTTGATATTAATCTCGGTGGAATTGAACCCAAATTATGATTTAACCGGTTTTATTGCGGATTATTTTCTGGAGGATGATTGTGATGATGAACAGGACACTTCTTTGACGAAACTGACGAGGAATTTGACGGTAAGTTTTTGTTATTATTTTTTTATGCTAAATATGTAAATGTTTATGGTCAGTGTCCAGCCAATGTAATGCTAACACATATCTGTGATGCAAAAATAGTGGATTTAAATGTTTATTACATTTGTTGATTGGGATTTAGTCAGTTTAAATTAATTACATTTATGGCATGATGTTTATTTGTTTTATTACACTCTGAATTGAAGTCTGCTTACCACCTAGGCTGTTTCTTGTTCCTATGCCCTCCCCTCAATTAATCAGATCCAGTCTGACTAAACTGAAACAATATTTTCTGATATTTTCATATAAAATGCTTTATTATCCATTTTAAATGTGGAATTAAACCCCCTTTTCTTGCATGTTACACAATCATTTTTTAGGTTTCTTGCTTTGAAAAAAAAAAAAAAATTCTTTGCTTTTTCAGGCAGTGACCAACATGACGAGGAGGACAAGCCAGTTTTGGTGATTGAACCCCAAGCTATTTGTCTAGCGAACATGAAGAGGGAACACCAGCAAGAAGAATTTGCTTCGAATGCTGGAAGTCCAGATGTGAAACTGAAAATCAGTTTCTCTTGCAACTGCAAGTATTTCAATGGGGAAAAGTGTTCTTTATTTTTCAAGGAGGGAGAGTTGCTGTCACTCAGGATGTTATTTTGCATCTAGACAATTTTAGAATGTGTACAAAGTTTGAGACTGACCTGTTAAAGGGATAGTTCACCCAAAAATGATTTACTCATACTCACCCTCATGTTATTCCAATCCTGTATAAGTTTCTTGCTTCTGTTAATAATAAGATATTTTAAAGAATGTTGGTAACCAGACAGTTGGCGGCACCTATGGAAGTCAATGGGTGCTGTCAACTGTCTGGTTACCAACATTCTTTAAAATATCTTATTTTTTGTTCAGCAGAAGAAAGAAACTCATACAGGCTTGGAACAACATCAGCGTGTGTAAATTATGACAGAATTGTAGTTTTTGGGTAAACTATCCCTTGAAATTGTATTTATTTATTTATTTATTTATTTATTTTTTACTCCAGATTTACTCAATGTTACACCATGGGCCAGTAAGAGAATGATAATTTCAGAGAATGAGAAATGTTATGTTATTTAATTTATATATTATTGATATTTTACTGATAAAGATATACAAATCATTCCACTGAATTGACATGGTAATTGTTGCTACGATCAAGCTCTTGTGGTTCCCCCATTCGTTTCAATGTTTTTATGCTTTTAGCTTTTTGGACATGCACATCATAATAAATAGATCTGTTTTACAAAACTTTAAGAATTTTTCCACTGATGTGTCATATATCCCTAAAAAGGGGAGAATCTCAGCTTTAATGTGTTATAAGTCACATATGCAGGATAACTATGGATCAAATGTGTTGCCGTTTTAAAAAATAACTTATCTTTAAATTGGAATTTCTCAAAAATATGATTTTCTGAGGCCGAATTTTAGCAAATCTTTGACATGGCCTTACTCAGTCAATTTTAAAGATATCAAGGTTATATTTTCACAGAATGTTCTTTACATTGAGTAGGATGAATTTATGTAAAAAACACTGAATCACAAAAAAATGACTTTAGCTGGGTTTTCACAGGCAGGGTCACATATTCTGTATTTTCTTTGATATATTGATCTCTCCTGCCACTGAAGCAAGATCTGTGTGTGTCAAGAAGAGATGCTTAAATGAGAGCACTAGTGTACTATTTATGAAGGCTATATCCTTAACACCGAGTATATCTGGAGAATCTGTTGATTTTCTCCTTGATTTTTTTAACTCAAAAATTTAAAGTGTAATTGATGATATCGCTCCTGTTAAAGTCAGGAAGAAGAGTGGCAGATAAAAAACGCCTTGAAGAAACTCAACAACAGTGCAAAATATGAAAAGACAATGCAGAAAAGCAGAGCACATGTGGCGGAAGACAAAACTTGTAGTCTATTATAACAACTACAGAGACGGCCTTCATGCTTCCAATATGGAAGTAGGCAAAGCTAGACAGACCTTCTTCTCAAATATTATAAACAGCAATGTAAACAACACACATACTCTTTTTGCTACTGTAGAGAGCCTGACAAACCCCCCAAGCCAGATTCCCAGTGAAATACTCTCAGACAGTAAGTGCAGTGAGTTTGCTTCTTTCTTCTCTGAGAAAATCAATCATATCAGAAAGGTGATCAGCACATCCTTGAGTTGCTCTGGGGTCAGACAGATCAGACCACCTGAGAAAGTAGTTACTATGTCTGATTTCAAAGAAATTGATGGCAACATTTTGGAAGAAACCGTACAGCACCTTAAAACATCAACCTGCGCTCTTGACACACTTCCCACATCTTTTTTCAAAAGTGTGTTAAACAGTTTAGAAGCAGATCTTCTAGAAGTGGTAAATGCCTCAATTCTCTCTGGGAGTTTTCAACTCCCTGAAAAGTGCAGTTGTCAAGCCCCTCCTGAAAAAGAGCAATCTGGATAAGACCATATTAAGCAACTATAGACCAATCTCAAATCCTCCTTTCATAGGCAAGATCATTGAAAAAGTTATCTTCAATCAGCTGAACAAATTCTTAAGCTCGAATGGATACTTTGACAATTTTCAATCTGGTTTCCGACCGCACCACAGCACAGAGACAGCGCTCATAAAGATAATAAACGATATTCGCTTACATACTGATTCAGGCAAATTATCAGTGCTGGTACTCCTCGACCTCAGTGTGGCATTTGACACTGTCGATCATAACATACTTCTTGACAAGCTGGAAAACTGGGTGGGGCTTTCTGGGATAGTCCTAAAATGGTTCCGGTCATTCTTAGATGGGAGAGGTTATTATGTGAGTATAGGAGAGCATAAGTCTGAGTGGACATCCATGACATGCGGAGTCCCTCAAGGCTCAATTCCTGCGCCACTCCTGTTCAACCTGTATATGCTCCCAATGAGCCACATAATGAGAAGGAACCAAATTGTTTACCACAGCTATGCAGACGACACACAGCTCTACTTAGCCCTATTGCCTAACGATTACAGCCCCATTGACTCCCTGTGCCAATGCATCGATGAAGTCAACAGTTGGATGTGTCAAAACTTTCTTCAGTTAAACAAAGACAAAACTGAAGTCATTGCATTTAGAAACAAAGATGAAGTTCTCAAGGTGAACGCATACCTTCACTCTAGGAGTCAAACAACTAAACATCAAGTCAGGAATCTTGGTGTGACACTAGAGTCAGACCTTAGTTTAAGTAGTCATGTCAAAGCAATAACTAAATCAGCATATTATCATCTCAAAAATATTGCAAGAATTAGATGCTTTGTTTCCAGACAAGACTCCTGACATCCTGATAAAGTTCCCTTGGCCACACATAGCACATATCACGTGGACATATCACATAGCCTTCACCATACCTAGAGATTGGCATGGAGTACTTTCCATAAGATCATCTCTCAATGCAAATCAAACCAGTTATTAGGCTAACTGAAATAAAACCATGCCAATCTCTAGGTATGGTGAAGGCTATGTGATGATGTGCGGCTATTTTAATTCCAAATGCCAAGGGAACTTTATCAGGATGCATAGTATCCTGGATCCATGAAGTAACTGACCTTTAAAAATAAAGATCTGCCTGCTTCTATGGGAATTTAACATAGGGGTGTCCAAACTTATGCACCCTGTATTTTTAGGAAGAACATTTATTTATTTATGTCACGGTTCATGAATCGGCTGTCTCATGCTGATGTGTCTGTGTGAGTGTAATTGTGTGGGCGTGGTTACTCGTTGTGTTGATTAGTGTCTCCAGCTGTCATCAATCCCAGTTCCCTTTATATGCCCAGTAATTTCCCTCTCATGTTGTCAGATCGTTGTGGTTGTTCCTTGGTGTGTGTCCTGTTCCTGTGCCTCGTCTGCAAAAGTTCTTCGTCTGGATTTCGTCATTTCTTCGTGTCGTCTGGATGTTCCACGGTTCCTGGTTTGTCACTCGAGCACGCAGATCACCGCACCACCACCGGATCGCCATCTCGTCCCTGCTTCATCGCCACCTGAGTGTTTGTCCCCGACCTGTGTCTACATCTGACTATTTATAATAAACTGACTTTTACTTGCATCTTGCATCCTCCTGTTATTTCACCACAGAACGATCTGACCAGACCATGGATGCAGCAAGCACTTCCCAGCTCAACGAATTCATCGCTCACAGTATCTCACGTATGGACCAACAAGAGGAGAGCATCTCGGGCACAGGTCGTGCGGTGCAAGCACTCGTGAAGCAGGTGTCCGAGCTCACCCAACAGGTACAACTTTTACGGACTCCCACTGCGCCCCCCACGCCGCCCGTTCCCCCACCACCAGCGCCGGCTGCAGCAGAGAGCCCAGAGCCACGCCTACCCACACCAGAGGGATATTCTGGCGAGCCCGAATTTTGCAGAACGTTCCTCACGAGATGTTCCATGCATTTCACTTTACAACCACGCACTTTCCAGAGCGAACAGGCTAAAGTGGCATTTGTTTTAACCCTGCTGTCAGGGAGAGCAGCGCTTTGGGGAACGGCGGTGTGGGAGAACAAGGACGACTGCTGCACCTCGTTCCAGGCACTCTCCGAAGAGATGAAGAGTGTTCGATCGTGCAGTGGCGGGTAAGGAGGCGGCCAGATTACTCGCCGAACTGCGACAGGGAAATGGCTCGGTGGCGGACTTTTCCATCCGGTTCCGCACCCTGGCCGCAGAGTGCTGTTGGAACGAGGAGGCGCAGTGGGATATGTTCCTGCATGGGCTGGCTGACCGCGTTCAAGGAGAGATTTATGCCATGGACTTACCAGAGACACTTAATGGACTGGTGGAACTTTCTCTGAGAGTAGACGCTCGACTGAATCGTGTGACCAGATTGGCGCGTCCCAGCCGTCCACAGCCCAGCACTGAGGACCACCAGCCCGGTGGTGTGAGCGCGGTCAGCCCCGCATTCGACCTTGTGCCCATGCAGGTGGGGAGAGCTCGGCTTTCCCGGGAGGAGAGGGAAAGGCGGAGATCCCAAGGACTCTGTCTATACTGTGGCCGGGCGGGCCATTTCATCCACTCATGCCCGGTAAAAGAGCAAGCCCCGGTAGTAAGTATGAGGCTACTATCGGGTGGGATCTCCGCCGAGAAGACCTCATCACCATCATCGACCCTCCTCCCGGTAAGACTGAGATGGCGAATGTCGACGCACTGCACCAACGCACTACTGGATTCGGGAGCGGAGGGTAATTTCATGGACTTCAAACTGGCACTTAAGCTTCAGATCCCCATCACTCCCCTCTCGCACCAGATTACTGTCAACGCACTCAATGGTCAAGAACTTCCCCGGATTACACATTCTACTGAAAGCATCACCCTCATCACTTCTGGCAATCACACAGAACTCATTTCATTCCTACTCATGGACTCACCACTTGCACCAGTGGTTTTGGGACACCCGTGGCTGTCCAGACACAACCCCCGTGTCGACTGGTGCACTAACACTGTTTCCACATGGAGTAACCACTGTCATGAGTCCTGTTTAGTGTCTGCCTGTCCCTCTGTGCCTGGTTCTGTGTTTCAGAGTGAGGCAGCGGATTTGTCTAACGTGCCCGCGGAGTACCTCGACCTGAAGGAAGTGTTCAGTAAGTCTCGTGCTGCTTCTCTCCCTCCGCATCGTTCCTATGACTGTGCAATAGATCTACTGCCAGGTAAATCTCCGCCTAAGGGCAAACTTTACTCTCTTTCTGTTCCCGAGAGGGAGGCCATGGAGAAATATATTTCTGATTCTCTAGCCTCTGGGTTCATCCAGCCTTCCTCTTCTCCTGCGGGGGCGGGGTTCTTTTTCGTTGGAAAGAAGGATGGTTCTCTGCGACCTTGCATTGATTACCGAGAGCTGAACAACATCACGGTAAAGAATTCTTATCCTTTGCCGTTGATGTCTTCAGCTTTCGAGAGGTTGCAGGGAGCATCGATTTTCACGAAACTGGACTTACGTAATGCATATCATTTGGTTCGCATCAGGAAGGGGGATGAATGGAAAACCGCTTTTAATACCCCTAGGGGCCACTTTGAATATTTGGTTATGCCTTTCGGGCTTTCCAACAGCCCAGCGGTTTTCCAGGCACTCGTTAATGACGTGTTGAGAGACATGGTAGATCAGTTCATATATGTTTACCTGGATGACATATTGATTTTTTCTTCGTCTCTCCAGGAACACGTTCAACACGTCAGACGAGTGCTCCAGAGATTATTAGAGAATGGGCTTTTTGTCAAGGCGGAGAAATGCGCGTTTCATGCACAGTCTGTTCCCTTCCTAGGGTACATCATCTCCTCTGAGGGAGTGCGCATGGATCCTGACAAGGTTAAGGCTGTGGTAGATTGGCCAAGTCCAGATTCCCGTAAGGCCCTACAGCGGTTTCTGGGGTTCGCCAATTTTTACCGGCGTTTCATTCGCAATTTCAGCCAACTAGTCGCACCTCTGACTGCCTTGACCTCCCCCCGAACGACGTTCAGGTGGTCGAACACTGCCGAGGCAGTGTTCACCAACCTCAAAAGTCGCTTCGTTTCGGCTCCCATTCTTGTCACCCCTGATCCCACACGTCAGTTCGTGGTGGAGGTCGACGCGTCAGAGGTGGGAGTAGGAGCAGGGCTTTCACAACGCGCTTCCTCAGACGACAAGTTGCATCCCTGCGCGTTTTTTTCTCATCGACTTTCGCCTGCCGAACGTAATTATGACATTGGTAACAGAGAGTTGTTGGCAGTCAAGTTAGCGTTGGAGGAGTGGCGTCATTGGTTAGAGGGTTCGGGGGTACCCTTTATCGTTTGGACCGATCATAAGAATCTTGAATACATCAGATCTGCTAAAAGACTCAACTCCAGGCAGGCTCGGTGGGCTCTTTTTTTCGGACGTTTTGATTTTGTTCTCTCGTACCGCCCGGGTTCCAAAAACATCAAACCCGACTCTTTGTCTCGTATTTTTTATCCATCCGAACGCCCGGTGACTCCCGAGTGTATTTTACCTGAGAAAGTTGTCATCTCCACTCTGGTATGGGAGGTCGAATCGAGGGTCAAGACAGCCCTAGAAGGGGTAACGCCTCCGCCTGGTTGCCCACCGGGTCGTTTGTTTGTTCCGGAGGGGTTACGGTCCGACGTTATTCGATGGGGTCATTGTTCCAACGTGGCTTGTCATCCAGGAGTGACTCGTACCAGTTTTTTAGTTAAGCAACGATTCTGGTGGCCATTAATGGCTCGCGACATTCACGATTTTGTGTTGGCTTGTTCAGTCTGTGCCACTGGTAAGACATCTAACCAACCCCCAGATGGGTTACTTCGACCGCTGCCTGTCCCTTCGAGACCCTGGTCCCATATCGCTCTAGATTTTGTCACCGCCCTCCCGCCCTCCAATGGCATGACGGTTGTTTTAACCGTAGTGGACCGGTTCTCGAAGGCGGCACATTTCATCCACTTGCCCAAATTACCTTCAGCCAAGGAGACAGCGGTCATGGTCATAGATCACGTCTTTCGGTTACATGGCCTCCCGATGGACGTGGTCTCTGACAGAGGTTCCCAATTCGTATCCAAATTTTGGCGAGAATTTTGTAAGTTACTGGGGGCCACGGTCAGTCTGTCCTCGGGCTATCATCCTCAGAGCAATGGCCAGTCTGAACGAGCCAATCAGGACCTGGAGAGAATGTTGCGATGTTTGGTTGCCAAGAATCCGTCGTCCTGGAGCCAACAGCTTTCTATGGTGGAGTACGCCCACAATTCGTTTCCAGTGTCATCCACGGGCCTCTCGCCATTTAAGTGTAGTTTAGGTTACCAGCCACCAATTTTTCCGAGTCTGGAATCCGAGGTCGCGGTCCCCTCCGCTCACGCATTTGTCCAGAGGTGCCGCCGTACTTGGACTAGAGCCCGGGAGACTCTACTCCAAGCAGGGGGGCGCATGAAGGCCAAGGCCGACCGCCACCGGTCAAAGCCTCCCGTTTACGTCGTGGGTCAAAAAGTGTGGCTTTCTACCAAGAATATTCCGCTCCGCTCCGTGTCTAACAAGTTAGCTCCCAGATTCATTGGCCCGTTTCCTGTCACCAAAATTATTAGTCCGGTGACAGTCCGACTCAAACTTCCTCCTGCGTACAGGAGAATTCACCCCGTCTTCCATGTGTCTAAAGTCAAGCCCGTGTTTTATTCTCACATTAATCCGCCTGCCCCGGTTCCCCCCCCCGCCGCGACTCGTAGATGGGGAACCTACATATTCGGTACATCGCATTCTGGACTCAAGACGGAGGGGACGCGGATTTCAGTACTTGGTGGACTGGGAGGGTTACGGTCCGGAGGAGAGAAGTTGGGTACCTGCTAGAGACATTCTGGATCACTCCCTTATCGATGATTACAATCGACAGGTAAGGTTGTCTGGGAACGCCAGGAGGCGTTCCTAGGGAGGGGGGTACTGTCACGGTTCATGAATCGGCTGTCTCATGCTGATGTGTCTGTGTGAGTGTAATTGTGTGGGCGTGGTTACTCGTTGTGTTGATTAGTGTCTCCAGCTGTCATCAATCCCAGTTCCCTTTATATGCCCAGTAATTTCCCTCTCATGTTGTCAGATCGTTGTGGTTGTTCCTTGGTGTGTGTCCTGTTCCTGTGCCTCGTCTGCAAAAGTTCTTCGTCTGGATTTCGTCATTTCTTCGTGTCGTCTGGATGTTCCACGGTTCCTGGTTTGTCACTCGAGCACGCAGATCACCGCACCACCACCGGATCGCCATCTCGTCCCTGCTTCATCGCCACCTGAGTGTTTGTCCCCGACCTGTGTCTACATCTGACTATTTATAATAAACTGACTTTTACTTGCATCTTGCATCCTCCTGTTATTTCACCACAATTTATGATACATTATTCATTCACAAAGAAAATTGGTGTCCTTAAAGATTGGATTTTTCCTAATTTTTTTAATTAAGTTCAATTTCCAATAGATGATTTTTTATTCCTCTTTTTAGTCAACTTTAGCATGGGTGTCTAAACTTATGCATAGCACTGTATCTGTCATTTTACATTGCAGTCATTTAAATGCAAGTACAAGTGCCAGTCCAGCCAAGCCTGCACGTCACGCCAGTCCAGCCGAGCCCGCACTTCACATCAGAGCTGCCGAGACCAAGGCAGTATGCGTCGTGCCCGACGCCCCTGAGACTGTGAGCGTTATGCCCGCCGCGCCTGAGACAGTGAGCGTCATGCCTGCCGAGCTGGAGACTAACAGCGTCATGCCCGCAAAGTCATCTTCACAGCTGCACTCAAACTCAACTAGCCACTTGCTTGATTTGCTAAATAAAAATATGTCTGATTAATAAGAATATAACGAGTTTACTTGTGTTAAATGATTCATTCTTGTTAGTTGGAACTAAATTAAGAAATAATTGAATGAATTAGATCTGCACTTGTTGATTCAATGAGATTGAGGCGCTTCATATCAACAATTCTCTCTGGTGAGTCACACTGCGCATGCTCAGTACTGCGGCGGGAAGTTCGGGGACACGCGGCCGGGCTCAAATGTACTGTGGAGAAGGCATTTGGTGAGCGGTCTAATCGTTCTGCATCCTTGATATTGAGGGTAAGTACCTGATATATGTACCTATTTGTAATTATTACTGTGGGATAAAACTAAGTTATTAGACACTGTTGCGATGTTTCTAAGCAGGCTTATTTTCCCAGACTTGAAGCACATGTGTTGGGTTCAATTCTGTGTCTTTGTCGATACGAGTTTCACCTTAACGTTAAAGGGGAATATGGCAACTCTAGCAATTTTTTCGCTGATTTTCAGCAAATATAACTCTACCCCAACAATGGGAGGGTAAAACAGGAGATAAATTGAATGCAGACGTCAGAGTCGAAAACATCATACACCCGTTTTTTCCCCCGTTTTTTTTCTGTTTGTAAGTTAATGCAACGTTAGCTAACGTTAACGTTAGCGTAATGTGCCATTTTTATGTTGGCCTGGCCTTCATGTATGTATATCAGCAAAATATTAATTTAAACGTTCTGTATCTAGCCATTTCTGTCTTTTCAAACATGTTACTTAATGCTACCCAGCTTATTGATTACAGTGTGCAAAAATTGTCAAGTAAAATCTATGATGCAGTCGACCATATTTGAAGTGTCCTAATAAATGGCAGTTAAAGTTATGATTGAATAGGTATACATGTTTTATTTATGGAATATACTTATTAATATAAGTAAAACTTTATATTTAGTAACAGCAGCCAGTAGTGGTATTTTCTTTGGCCCATTTTTTGAAGTCAGTCTTATACACTTTTTTTCTTTACTTTTTTTACAGCGAAAATTATTCTTTTCTTCATACAAAAGATGAAATACATCACAATATAAAGCTGTCCCCATGCTCTTCTGGTGTGAACCTCACCTTTATTACATGTAAGTAGTTTTTCTTAACACTCACATATAATGTATAACTAACTATCCTTGATTACTGACCTTTCCTTTTCTTTCTCTTTCAGTGACGTGTATGTGGCAGTGCAGGCAGTGTGTTACAAAGGAGAGTTGTAGGTACAAATTGCTTAAGCATTATAAACTACACCATTGTTTTGGAAACGACAATCATTATGTTTGTGTATATTTAAATTGTGTATATTTAATAGTCATTCTCAATGCATTTTCTTCCCAAAGAGTACTCTTAAGCTGTGCCGCCACTGAAGTTTGAGTTAATCTTGTCCCCACCCCACAGAATGACTCTATACATACCCGAAGAGCCTGTGTCATCAAGTCTCTGTGCACCTACTTGAATGAAGACCCTGAAAAACTAGTGAAGGCATATTTGGTGAGTTGATAAGAAAATACAGTTTTAAAAGCCCATTGAATCTGTACTTGGGCAGTGTTTTCCCCTATTTGCTACAACAAACATGTGACTTGAGAGAACACATAACTTTGTCAAATAACTGAGCTGGACAAATTGTTTATTTATAGGAAACTGATGGTACACAGTTCTTATGTGAATTGGTTGATGCACGAAAACAAATATTTTTTTATTCAAATCGGTTGAGCTCTCAAGGGGCCTAATTTGCATTTAAAAAAATGGCATCAGAAACTGTACATGTATGCTTTTGTTTTATTGCAGTGCATTATATTCCAAAGTGGTTCTAATGTTTTAGCCACCTAATTTATTTTAAATATGGTGGCCAAATAAATTATTACAATCTTATAATATAATGCACCACATTATACTCCAGCACCCACTGTGACCTCAATAATAAACAGTAGAATCATCACCTTTCTGACAGTTTCATCTTAAAAACTGAATAATTATAACCTTGTAAATGTAGGATTCACAGCAGAGCTCCTGTATTGGATTGAAGTTTACTTTACAGGTTTACCTAATAAAGTGGCCAGTGAGTGTTTAAGTGTGCATTTCTTGTAATAAATATTTGAGCTAATTTTTGCTTGTGCTCTTATCCCACAGGATTCAGAATTTGAGTCACAAAGTACCATGGAGCAAACTGTGATAGGAGTGTATGTCATACTGAAGGAGGGAGCGCTGCCTAACGATGACCCAGCAGACATTGGTGTCCTTGAAGGTGTGGAAGTGCTCAGTGACTTGAATAGTCAGGCTTGTGCTCTGTTATTTGGACTGATATACTGTTTGAACCTGAGCTACCCACCAGAGCTCAAATGCACTTTTGAAGTCTTGCAGAAGATCTTTCTAAATCTAAATGGACAGATGTTGTCATCCAAGGCACAGTTCCTCAAAAACAAGCTTTTGGAGTAAGTGAGCTTGAAAAAGATGGACTGAGACTACAACAGTGTTTTACCAAAGGGACAACTGACTGGAGCAGTTGTTACACACTTGCTATAAATTCATGTTTGTTCAAATTTTACTTTTTTTGTGTGTGTGTGTCAAGGCCAAGGTTTACACTTACAAATTCCCAAAATGGGTATTATTAAAATGGCTTAATTTTTAAGATGTGAAGGAACATAAGCTACACTGGTAATTTAGAATTATCAAAATAATTTTCATGTGATTTCATCACAGCAAGCTGCTGTAAGGTTTTTATTTATTTAAGGTATGTATTTATTTATTTTTATGTTTTATATATACACCAGTATTTCATCAGACAATCTTTTTTTATTATTATTTTACAGCTCAAATTGTTACTCACAATTGTTTATGTTAAATTCATGTTTATTTTCAAATGTAACATTTTTCTGTATCAGGCCATGGTTTACCTTACAAATTCCCAAAAAGGAAAGTGTTAAAATTGCTTAATTTTTAGAAGTGTTAAGAAAAAAGGGGCGTTAAAGTCCTGCAAGCGTTGCTTGGGGATCAGTTTTCTCAAGAGCCAAGATTTTGTTAGCTAAATGTTTCTTATATATCATGTTACAAACCACTCGAGGGACCACGGCCACCCAAAGGGTCTTCTCCGCCATGGCCACCTGAAGGGGCTTCTCCGCCAGTGGTGGACGAAGTACACATACCATGTACTTGAGTTAAAGTAAAGATACTCAAGGTAAAATATTACTCAAGTAAAAGTAGAAGTGCTGCCTTTAAACATTCACTTGAGTAAAAGTACAAAAGTATTTGCCTTCAAATGTACTTAAGTATCCAAGTACTATGATTTTTTTATTGCTATAATGTCCTATTATAATTTTTGTCACAAGACTCTTGCTTAACTCAGTCTATGTGAAGACTCTGTCACTCTTGGCACATCAATCTATTAATAAAATGACATTAATAAGTCTATATATATTTAAATTGAATACATTTTTTGTGTGTTTAATTTTGGACGGAAGGGGACTGATCCCATAAGGTATAATACATTTACAGTATTTACTGTACATATTTTTCACAAGCGTCTATGGTCATAATTATAAACATCCTAATGTTATGATACATTCACATAAACCTGCACAATGCCATTGAATATATATATACACACACTACATTATGGGAGCAGCCAATTTCCCTACAAAATTAAACACCAAAACGTATTAATGCAGTGTTTCTGCTACTCCTCAGAAAAAAAAAATGCTATTATATGCAAGTAATTTTAGTGTCAAGGTAATAAGCAATGTTCATTATGCGTCAGTATTTACTCATAATTGCTGCAATAATAGCTGCTGCTCTCTGCCCCGCTTAAAATTATTGGCAACACAAATTGTTTGGAACTATTGAGAGCTACACGAATCACGTGACCGCGCGGCGGCGAGATCACAGTAGGCTTGTTCGACTTGAAACGGCACACTGCACAGACCAATCGGTGAATGACATTAAAATACCGCAAGAGCGATTAGAGAGTAGACGGCTCTGTAATGTATGCTTTTCAATCGCTCTCGCGATTTCGCTCTATACTTTGATGTCATAAACTGATCGGTCTGTGCAGCGCCGGTTCAAGTCCAAACCCCTACAGATGATCCAGAATGCTGCAGCTCGTCTTGTCTTCAACGAGCCCAAGAGGGCCCACGTCACTCCTCTGTTCATCTCTCTGCACTGGCTACCTCTAGCTGCTCGCATCAAGTTCAAGGCACTGACGCTTGCTTACAGAACTATCACAGGCTCAGCTCCCTCCTACTTTCACTCACTCCTACGAGTCTACATCCCTACCAGACACCTACGATCGGTCAACGAGCGACGTCTCGTGGTTCCATCACAGAAAGCCACAAAATCACTTTCCAGAACATTCTCATTTACAGTTCCATGCGGGTGGAACGCTCTCCCCACCCTCATCCGGAATGCAGAATCCCTGACAACATTCAAAAAACAGCTGAAAACCAATCTCTTCCGTGAGCACTTAACCTTATAGAAAAAAAAAAAAAAAAAATCCTTTCCCTTTGAAACATCACTTATCAGGCTTATGCTACTCTGAATAATACCTGAACTTCGTATTTTGAGCACTTCCTGCGTTGTTGTTGCTTTTGCCTCTTTATGATGACTCGCTGAACTTAGTCCTAATTTGTAAGTCGCTTTGGATAAGGGCGTCTGCTAAATGACTAAATGTAAATGTAATGTAAATGTAAGTCGAACAAGCCGTGTGTGTTGCAACCTCTTATATACTGTCTATGGTCGCAACTCTCATATTTAACGGCTCTGGTTTGCGCTTAGTAGATACCACCAAGGAAAGTTCAAAACAAAGCGCGCACGTTGTAGGCTACTGTGATAGGTGGCTCGTTTGACCAGTTAAGTTTTTATCCACTCATAAATAAAAAGGAACGACTGATTTTGAAAATGTAGTAGAGTAAAAAGTAAGATATTTGACTTTGAAATGTAGTGGAGTTAAAGTAAAAGTCTTCCCAAATTTAAATACTTCAGTAAAGTACAGATACGCAAAAAAAGCTACTTAAGTACAGTAACGAATTACATTTACTTCGTTACTGTCCACCACTGTTCTCCGCCATGGCCACCCGAAGGGTTCTCACCGCCGTGGCCACCCGAAGGGTTCTCACCGCCGTGGCCACCCGAAGGGTTCTAACCGCCGTGGCCACCCGAAGGGTCCGCACCACCATGGTCACCTGTAAGGTCCTCACCGCCATGGTAACCTGCTCTGCCTGCACCGCCATGGTCCCCTGATCAGCCTGCACCTCCTTGGTCCCCTGTTCTGTCTGCACCGTCTTGATCACCTACTCCTCTGTCTGTCCTGCCACCATCCTGGAGTCCGTACTTCTGAACCTGTTCCATCTTCCCGTCACGGACTCCAGGATGCCCACCCCCCCTCCCATATGCTGCCTTCGGCGCGGGACGCGCCTTGCGGGAGGGGGGAGTAATGTCACATTCACCATCTGTCATCGTCCTGTCTTCGTCTTCACTACAGTTCCCAGAATCCTCCTTGTTTCCACACCTGAACTCACTCCCTTCATTCCCGCCTGTTCATCATCATCATCATCTGCTTCACCTGTCTTGTGTTCATCTGTCTGTGTATTTAAGTTCCTTCTGTTCACCCTGCACTGGTCGGTCAATGTTAATGTTAATGTTAGGTTTACCTTGCTCTGAGCACACGCTCCCTGTTGTTTGTATTTGTTGATAATTGAGAATTAAAACCTGTTTCTTCATCTTCGTGTTCGTCTCCCACTTCATCCACCCTAAAGACTGACACACAGATTCATGCTCTGAACCACTGATTTGAAACAAAAGATTCATAAAGGTGTCTGAGCTTTGTGAAGCAGTGTTTAGAAATCGCTCATCACTACTTTAACTACATTAGTAAGACATGATTAGCAAGCTGTTTGCATAAAATAGTACATTGAAACTCACTTGATTTAATGTTTCTTTTAGATGGACGTGAAAAAGAAAGAAAGAAAACAGAAGCCAATAAATACTTCTCCAGCTCTGTGTAAAAAATGCTTCACATGTAAATCAAGTCTGAAGATTCACATGAGAGTTCACACTGGGAAGAAGCAGCTCAGGCTTTCTCTCTGAAATCACATCTTCTCATTCCGAAGAAAGACCATTTAACTGTGATCAGTGCGGTTTCATTGGGCTTCAGTCCTGAAGAAACACCTGAAGATTCACACAAAGGAGAAGATTCATCCTTAATATTACAGCAGAAAAGACGCAGTGTGTGTGCTTCAGTGAAGAAAGCCTTTACTACAGAAGATGAACTGAAAGACCACCAGAAAATTCACACTGGAGAAGGCGGCCATAACACTTTTAAGAGAGATGTGAATCAGATATTAATTTTTAACTCGTTCTTCATTGGTTTTCATTAGAACATCTAGTTTATCTTCCACTTCTACTCTTCCATGCAAACGCAAGATATACTTTCATGTATCTGTGAAACTGGACACTTCTCTTCTTCTCTTGAGATGCTTCGGCTCTTGTAAGACAGTAAAGAGAGAGAGAGAGAGAGAGAGAGAGAGAGAGAGAGAGAGAGAGATCTGTCTCATTCACTTTTACTTCATGTTTGTATTTGCTATGTAATGATTGATTAAACTCTTTAGTAGGCTAATTTTATCAACATCTCATTGTTATTCTCCATTTTCTTATTTTCCTGCTGATTCTGCTTGAATTAGTTATTTTAGTTCTGAAAGTCATGAAGTATCCTGATATGATTGCTTTTTGAGCTTTCCATGTTTTCATTTTCTCAATAGAGCTTATAAATGTCTAATAAATTATATTTCACTGCACACATGACTGACATTGAATGAGATTGCTATCTGTCTTCATTATTAACAGTTTCACCCTTGATATCCAGTATCATATTTGAAACTATGGCCCTGTTCCATTTCTCCACCCTTAAAACTTCCACTTGGTTTTGAGTGCCCTCGAAAGTAAAGTCCCCTCAACGAGGGAAGTGGAGTTGAAGATCTTTCCCTATAAAATCGGACACCACTATATGCAAATTAGCGCGGCAAACCTCACTATACTACTACTATTTTCATTCAGAAAATGCCGGTTCCAGCTGTTGTGTTGCCTGTTGTGTGTGCTGTGTTCGTTTATCTACGTCTGATGAATCAACAGAGAAGACTTGTGGAATATAGAAGACGCATTCGTGTCTGTATTTGATCGTTTAGACGCGCACATGAAACCCAAAGTATAGTTTGCTTGTCTAGTTGCAGTCCGTTTCCAAACACGCGCCGCCATGGTAACAGGGTCAACGTCTCTTGTGCGGATCATTGTGCTTATAATAGCTCTTTTTACAATCAAACACCTCCCGCAATTTAGAATCAGCAAACAATCACTGATTGTGCTCAGTGCTGTTTGGTATAACGTTAGGGAGAAGTGACAGCGCGCTGTGAAGAAAAAGATGAAGCACTAGACGAACGCGGTTAGTTTTTAATAGTTTTACCTCACATCTTCTTTTAATAATCCTTGGAAGCAAAAATCGAAAATAAAATTTGATGAACTAACGTTACCCAGATCAGATGTATATTAGATGGGCAGACTCTCCCGAAGCACTCAGCAGATATCATGAACATCGTCAGATAGATAGCTTCGTGAAATATTTTCTAACATTAGTGTTCAAAACTTAACAGTCCATTGGATGTGCATAAAACTAACATATTCCAACATATTTAGAAATTTGAACATGCTTATTTGCGAAAATATACTTAAAATTCAATTGTTCCTTTCCAGCGGTGTCCGCCATCTTGTTTAAAATTTTTTACCGGTTTGCTGAGTCCGCAAGGTATCCTGGGTAATTTCATCTTCCACTTCGTTTTAAGCCTGCATCGGACCGCACTATGGTTTGAGGGTTGATTTTAAGGGGAGAATAGCACCCCCCCTTGCTCTTTAGAGTATTGGGACACCCTACCCCTACACGAGAACGCACAAAAACAAGGGTTAGGGTAGAAATCTAGGCTATGGGGAGGTATTGGGGCAGGCCCTATATCAGAAGATGAGTAAACCACATTAGATAGTCCATTAACGGTAGAAGATCTTAGTGAAGCTATAGGGGATATAAACAAAGCGCCAGGGCTAGACGGAATTCTACAAAATATTATAAAAGACAGCTTATAAGACCATTACTTGACATGTATGAGGAATCATTTATTACTGGAAGGCTCCCAGATTCATTAAGACTATATCAAATCAAGTATATTTGTATAGCGCTTTTCACAATACAGATTGTATCAAAGCTGCTTCACGGTATTAAATTAAAATAAAATAATACAACAAGGTTTGTTTCTAGTGGAATTTGTTTCTATCATGGATTATCATGGTACAGTTCAGCCTATTATTGATTTTTATTTCCACTTCCCTTTTATCCAAAGAGAAGGAACTATTTACACTGTATGTATCAATGGGAAGTAGCCTACATCATGCTAAATTAATCTGTCATATACTGTGTGGCTCACATTATTGGGGTCGCTTGCAAGTCGCAGCAGCACGAATGATGTGGCCAGCAACATATTTCTGCTTCAAATATTGTGCGTAGTTAACAGTGAGTGGTGGTTTCAGACATTATTTTATTAAAGTGCATTTGTCTGTGTCGCGCTCGTACTGACTCTCATTCTGCCTGACAGAAAGAAAAGCTCATAGCTTACTGAAGGTGGAGCGTTTTGACCAATCAGATGAAAGGGGCGTTTCAGCGCCGCCCACGTGTGCAAATGAAATATCGAACCCATAAATTGATTTGTAAACCACAAACAAAAAATGAAAAATCGAGCCAAAACCTAATTTATTTTTTTATTTTATTTTTTTTGTTTAAAAACGAATAAACAAACTGGTATTCATTTCTCGTTAATCCATTAAAAACAGGAAATGAAATTATCAAAAAGTACACGGACCCTTATGCGTACACTTCCTATTTGAGCCAGTGCAGATGGATGACGAATGAGCAAAGTTAGTTCAGAGCAAGACCGCCTGAGTGTAAAGCCAAACGTGATTGGTTGTAGCAAGAACGTGCTACGATTGGCCAGCTCAATGTGGCCGTTATCTGATTGGCTTGAGTAAACGGTGGGTGGAGCCAACTTTGTGGATTTTTCTGCACGTCGACGCTAGAAGTGTTTCAAAATCCACAAATGCGTGATGCGATTTACAAATGCACAGAAAGTGGTTCACAAATAAATGTCAGGCAGAATTGTGTTTGTAAAATAATAAAACATTTGTAAATATTTTTTATGTGCAAATCTCATTTCATTTATGTTTGAATTTTATACATTTATGTGAAACCCTTTACATTTATTTGTGAGTGTTAATCTATTTATTTGTGAATTTGATTTTTTTTTTTTTTTTTTGAATCTCTTTACATTTATTTGCGGTTCTTTATTTATTTGTGAATTTTATAAAAAAATTTATCTCTTTACATTTATTTGTGAATATTAGTCTATTCCTCTGGAATAATGCAACGATTCTAACCCCATAATCCTCCTCTGCCTATTCTGCCTATTTTGGGCTTCACTTGAAAAAGTTCCTTTCGCCTTTAGTAACTGTTCTTTTCAGGTCCTTTAAAATTTTTTTTTTTTTTTTTTTAAAGTAAGTCAGTTCTAAAATAATAATGATGGATGTCCCGTACGCGCGTGCGTTGGAGGCCGATGACGTCACCGCTCGCTCGCGTCGTCTCTTCTGTCTTTGAGTTTCAGTGTTTCAGTTTCAGCCAATGTGTATCAGCGTCGAGTCCTCTGAGGTGAGGAGAGCAGTTCACGGTATTTCTCATATTTACACAACCATCACACACACTTTATACAGTTTGATTAAGCGACAGGCTCATTTCTGTATTGTTTTCATCGATCACAGCGATACTTGTGCGTCTTTTCTGGCGTCTTCCTTCTGAAATAAACATTTAGTGCAGCAGCAGCGAGCATGAGGAGAATATGTTGAGTTCATTCAGACCTGAGCGATGTTGTGCTCGTTTGTGTGATTGTTTCGTCAAGTCGTAAGTCAAAGTTTAAGATCTGTGAAGGGAATTAATGTGAATCGATCTCAAGTGTCATACTGGAACAGAGACTGCTAATGCTTTACATTGAGCCTAACCCCTCATTTACACTGCACACATGTGCGGTGCATTACGTCTGCGACAAGGTTTTATTCCGTCCTCCACGCGGTGCCAACTCACACCAGGAGCATTTCAGAAGCGGAGCGACTGGATGCGCGAGACCACGTGATTTGCCTGTCCGACGTGGTTTTTCTTGATTTTTGAGTTTCTACCATACAGTCTATGGTTTCTACCAAGGATATTGGTGTGTAATACGTTTGGGAGTTTGCACAGAGTGTTTATTTTGAATTTGACAATGTTTTTTTTGTATTCCCGGTGCGACTTGGACGCGCGTCCGTCAAAAATAGACTAGGCGCCTATATTTAGCGAAGCGGCGCGGAGAGCCGCTTCTGGGAAGCTTCTGAAACGCGCCGCGTCGCGGCCGGTGTAAACACAAGCATTGACTAGAATGGGCGCGATCAGCTCCGGTAGCCGTGTCGCAGCCGTAATGCGCTGCAGACGTGTGCGGTGTAAATGAGGGGTAAGATGAGCCACGCGAGACATTAAAGCAATACTAATAAATATAAATAGCGTTTTACTCTTGGAACAATAGTGCTTGTGGTGCTCTTTAATTTAAAAAGTTGTATGATCATTTTCAGTTTCTGAGCATATAACATGTTATTATTTTAATGATCTAACTACTTTATAGGGATTTATGTAAATCATAAGATCAAACTTAATGTGGACATATTATGCTGCTGTAATTATTTCTCATTAGTGATTGTTGTTGATGTTTTATCCATGTCATATTGTCAGAAATTACAGTATTTTCTTTCAGTAGAGTAGTTTTACAGGCTTTTGTCATGTATCCTGACTCAAATAATGTGTTTCTAACAGCAAACACTCAGAATAAAGTGAGATGATCTGCTGATGATCCTGAATGGCTTGTTGAATGAGTGTTGATAGTCTGAGGCTCATCAATATTAACAGATCTGCTGAAAACACTCTTTATTTCATGACAATAGTTCCTGTTTTCACCTAATTTATTATGCTGATGTCTTCAGATCTCCTGTAAAGTGTCACTTAAAGCTCATTTCATTGGTGTCAGCAGACTGAGGGGATTTGTTGGCTACTATATGTACATTTATTTCTGTGTTTATGATTTTAACTGGTTTTCTTAACATTTATTTATATTAGCAGGGCTCCAGACTAACTTTTTGCCTTGGTTGCACTGGTGCGCCTAACTTTTTTATTTAGGTGCACCAGCACAAAATTTGGGTGCACCGAAAATGTTTCTCGGCTCGCGTCACCTTTAACGCCACAATTTCAAGGTCACCTTTTTATCACGCTCTATATACATTCATATTATGTCAATGATTTTAAACAAGAATAAGGTGTAGGTAAATAAAAAAAATAAAAAATTTTTTTAAGTGCTTCACTGAGCTGCCAAACTAACTATTTTGAGTCTCTAGCTCAGGCGCGGTATAGGCTCTACCTCCGTCTCTGAGTCGGATGCCATCTCCGACGAAGGACCAGGGCTTGGCATCTTACCACGGACTGGGGAGAATGGTGGCTGAAGTAGCTTAATGTCTGGGCTGTTGTTGGAGCATTGACCGGGGAGTAAAGGGTTTTAACGGTATTCCTACTCTTACCGATACTGCTTATCGATCCGGTACTTTAACTGTATTCTTATCGGTTCTTTTTGTTTTTATATATATATATATATATATATATATATATATATATATATATATATATATATATATATATATACATATACACACATATATATATATTAGTCTAAAAAGAAATCTAATAAAGTAATCAAATGTAAAATAACACTGCATAATTTTTCATAAATAGATTAATGCTTAATAAAGCTGAAGTTATTCTTTCAAGAGCTTTGTAGTAATTTTTCTCTTGTTGTTTGATTCGCAGTAATGGCGCAATCGTCCGCATGTTTAATAGACTGCGGCCCCTTTAAGACCGAGTGCAGATCTGCTACGTCTGATGCATCATATTCTCCCAACTATTTCCATAACTACGTCCATTTAAGACATAAACTGTTTTTAGTGAATCTCCAAGCCGGTCATTTTGACATACTTTTGTGTACATTTGATCGTTTAGACACGCACATTAAACCCAAAGTAGGCTATAATTTGCTTGTCTCGGTTTCGGTTTCGGAGCGCGTGCCGCCTTGCGAACAACATCTCTTGCGCAGATTTTGTGCTTTTAATAGCTCTTTTAATTATTTAACGCGTCTCGCAAGTTAGCAACAGTAGCTAGACTGCATTTTACAACAATCACCGATCGTGCTGATTCTGTCGTTAGGTTTGAGTTTTAGGGAGAAAAATGACAGTGTCATCAATGCGAAGGGAAGAAGTTGCACTAGATAGAATGCAGCAATAGTTTTTAATGGTTTTACCTCAATATATTATTTTTTATAATCTTTGGAAGCCGAAATCAAAATCAGACTAATATCACAGACCTTAAGTGTAACCAGGCTACGTTTGAATGTTTAATTCTGTCCTCCGTCATCACTCATTAAGCGTGAGAGAAGAGTGTGAGTTCCGTCAAAGGAGAACAAACGATTAGTTCGTGGAGAGGCAGCGGATGCGAGGACGTTAGGTGCACCGGTGCGACCTAGGAAAAATGTTAGTCGCACCCTTACAAAATTTGGTCGCATGTGCGACCAAATTGGTCGCACTCTAGAGCCCTGATTAGGAATAATTAAAATTACTTATATTCTTTTCTTTATTTCTAGATACCTGTATTTTAATGAAGAAGCAGAATAATCTTAGGATTAGCAATAAAAATAATTAAAAATAATGAATGAATTGGCATCAGTTACTGTACGATGAATAGATAAACAGACATAAATGCATAGAAGTGTCATTTATTATTAAAAAAAACTTTTTGATATTTTTTGGCAGATCAGCTCCTCCCACACTGGAATACATAATCAGTGAAGCTCCGCCCACATCAATCATATCATCAGTGAAGCTCCTCCCACACTGGAATACATCATCAGTGAAGCTCCTCCCATTGCGATTCTCCAATAAATGCTGTAAATTCCCATCAGCTACAAGTGAAGACGAGCATCAGAGCATCAGGAAGAGCTGAAATCTGCAAAGACTGAGTTTATTAAAGAGGACAGTGAGAACATGAGTGATCCAGAACCCTGCAGAATGAAACACACTGAAGATCCTGAAGAACAAAGAGGTTGGTGTTTATTCTGCATTCATTCATGATCCTGAAGAACATTCATGTTAGAAACATTCAAGCACTTCATCACATTTAGATAAACAGTTCAACTATGAAACGGTTCAGAATGTTCTGGGTTTTCTTCAACAAATGGTCAGTAAAGGGAGATTTGAGACATTTTTATATTGATTGTCAACACCAGATCAAGCTAAATACTATTTTAATTGTTTCATTTTACATTTATTTTCCCATTTTGTAACAACGTTACCAGAAGTTTAGTCATTTTCAACATAGTTTACAACTTTTTTTTTTTAGGAATTGTCAGTTAACAAGTTACTGATAAAGTTGCATTTGTCAAATATCATACAAGTTATTCATAGTTATAGAGATTCTTCTTACAGTAACTTTGGTAACAGGGTTGATGAATACAGTCAATGCTACAGTTTGTGTAAAAACTGAGACAATGGGTTGAGATTATTTTCTTGACTTCCCATCATGCAGTAGAAAGAGCCTAGATGATGTCACTTCCTGTGTTTCACAGTTTTAATAAATACTGATGTCTATCAAATTCGCCTGTACGTAGCTCATTGCCAATCGTTTCAATTATACCAGATGACGTATGTAGAGCGACAGAAATTCGACGAGGAAGAAGACGAAATAAACTTGCGTTCTAAACTACTTATCTAAGGCTGCATCGAAAGGTAACTTCGCATCTGATGCCATGTTGGATCCATAGATATAAACAAACTGCTTCAGTGTGTCGCATAGATGTCGTCGTCGTCTTGCTGCTTGCTGTGATTGGGTCCTTTTTTTGAGGGGACAATCTGGTCCTAGCAGCATGAATAAAATCGTGCAAGGCAGCATGGGGAAAACCCAGGCTATAGTGTATTACCATTGTTTATGAACATTTGCATTTAAAAGTTAATGGCTAAACGTATCTTTACAAAAGTTCACAATGCTTTTGCAGATGCAATATAATGTAGACAACATTGAATAAATACATTTTCGTCAGGTTAGATACTGATAATTAATCACTCAAACCCCTTTATCTAAACTTCTCTACATAATCACCGGACTCGCGCGTCCTACATGTCTTAAGCACTTTTAACTCGTGTTTGTAGTTCTAACCGAATCCTCGGCCAACGCGCGATCTGCACTTCGGATTCTGATCGGAAATAGTAGACCATCCGGGTATCTTTGAAACCAACATACTACGATTTTGGACGTACTAATTCTATTTTCGAAGACTATTTAGGGCGGATAGTATGCGAGAGTAGGCACTGCAGTGAGGAGAGGAGGAGTGAAAAAAAGCGCAGGCAAGCCGGACAGTTCTCTCTTCTCGCAGTGGATCCGACACCTGCAAGATCAAAGATGGATTTTGCGGGATTCACACTTGTGCACAGCGTTGCTAATAAACTGGATGTAATTTAAGTTCTGTTGCTTTTATATGAAAATAATTATAATGAACAAGACACCCATTTAATTACATACCAAAGACGTGTTTATCAATCCCTTTTAGTCTAATCACAGACATGTTTTATATATATATATATAGCCTATATATATTTGTAAATATGACAGCAAATAACCCATAGGATCACACTGTCAGAGAGTTTGGGAATACTAAAGCATTATTATGACCGCCGCTAGCATAGCTAGCGAAAGCGGTCATATAGGGATTGTCAAAGTTTTTTGTTTTTTTTCGTCATCTACTGAATTTTTCGTCAACGATACCAGGGTCACCGAAACACCGGGGAACATGAAATTTGGTGGGCATGTAGCCCCACTAGACTTTTACGGAAAAATTTCGTTTGGTCCCCGGGGGCCACTCCCCCCCCGCGCTGGGCCCCCCCAAACCCAAAAAATGCAGTTTTTCCTAAATAACTACCTGAACCGTGGCACCGAGGATGAAGAAATTTTTATGGTATGTTGGTCTTAAGGGCCCACATCAACCTAGCCCATAATCACTCATTTGTGATTTGCGCCCCTTCCCATAAAAAATGAAAATGCAATATTATTCTGCTTTAATCGCCCCTATCTTCAGTTGAGATGTTCAGAACTGCACCATATTTCATGTGTATGATTAACTTGACATCCTCTGGGGGTATGCTAAGTTTTGTAGAATTTCATCCATGGGGGGGTATAAAATAAATTCATTTATGTGCACATTTAGTGACTGTACACTCATCGGCCTGTAGATGGTGGTGTTGAGCGAAGGGTTGCTGGTTTAGGATGATACTGTCACACACACACATGCAGGAATACAAACAAATGCAAGCATGCACACACACTGACATCCACACGCACAGACACACACCCATACACACACATACAAATCCAAATGCACAGACACACACACACACAAACACACACGCGCACACACATGTACGCACGCATACATACACGCACAGACACACACATACACACACAGACAGACATGCACATGCTACTACTTTTTTTAGGTATATACATAAACACGCAATACAGCCAAATTGCTCCACGTCATTTATTTTTGTGGAAAGCCAGTGCAGGCCTGAGCGGCGGCCATATTTTGCATCTAGTTATAATATTATGAATGAAATGTGCGTTATTTGGAAGAAAGTCGAGGTGTGACTGACTTAGATAACTATATAGATCCCAAAAAACGCTACTGATCTGGCTTGAGAGCTGCACGGTGACATGTTACAAGTCAAGTCATCCTCATTTATATAGCACTTTTAACAATGTAGATTGTTTCAAAGCAGCTTTACAGAGATAAGCGTATAATTTAAGGTAACAGAGATTGTTTTGGCTTTATAGCGGTTCTTTAATAAAGTTATTTTCCAGCTAAAGTTAGTTTTGATTGATTCGCTTCCGTCACAACGATCATTTGTTATTAAATTAGGGGCCGCTAAGACGACACCATTCTCTCTACACAGACTTTAAACCCGAACCTGTGAGAAACGCTGATGGCGTTCACATGCACATTAAGAATTGGTTCTATAGTTATGTGCGTTTGAATATATGTGTGCAGGTTTGGAATTCCTTACAAACCAAGCCTAAATAAAGTACTGGGCCCGTATTCATAAAGAATCTTAATGCAAAGAGTAGCTCCTAGTGACAAAATTCTAAGAAAATTCTTAGAAATGTGGGCGTTTACTCTTAAAATTAAAGAAAAAATCCTAGTTAAGAAAAAAGTAATTCAGAAATCATCTTAACCCTTAAAAGAGGTCTTAAGGTCAAAATTGTTAGGAGCACGGACGAGGACTTTTAAGAGGCTTAAGAGTTTCTTTAGCAGAGGAGAAAATGGCAGAAAGACGAAGAGGGAGAAGAAATGTGTTGCAGACAATGAATAACAGTGAGTTAATAAGACGCTATAGATTAGATTGTGCAGGGATCATGTTTGTCACTGATCTTATTAGAGACACGCTAACATCTCCGATAACGCACAGAAATGCCATAGCGCCAGAAATGAAAGTAATCACTACATTATGATATTTGGCAACTGGGAAAATTCCATGTTTGATACATTAAAACCAACATTCAAACCACCACTTAAATAGACACACCAGCAATCAGTGTAATTGGAAAGAGTGGAACATTTTTTATCATTCTAAGCCAATCAAATACCTTATAGGAAATTAACAGCATGGTAAATAAAAAAAAGGATTTATATACACATATATAATGTGTGTGTGTGTGTGAGAACGATCAAATAGGAAAAATTATGCATGTAATTTCAAAGTGAAGGCTTAGAATAGACCCTATACTTAAAATCACTCTTTTTTTTTTTCCTTCTTGGACAACCAGCCAATCACAGTCTTCAAAAGATTGTGTCATACATAGCAACGGGGTCAACCCCGCCTCCTTACTAAGATGAAAGTTTTTGTCTTTTCCTTACTCAGAGTTGCTCTCAGATCGGTCCCGAATCGCTTTTAAGCTAAGACTCCTACGTAAAAGTTTTTAAGCTAAATTAAGAGTTTTCTTAGAGGATTCTTAGAATCTTTATGAATACGGGCCCAGGTCTTTCCTTTATTTTTTCCTTTATTTTATTTTGTCACTTCGGGGTAGGTACGCGAAACAAATTTTCCCAACAACGCTTTATCTGTAGAGTGGTAAAGGGATCCTCCATAGGGAGAGACTAGTTGGCACTTCAGCACTGCGTTGTCATCGGGTCCTATCAAAACCATTCAAATTGCTCCTAAAAAAGACAACATGCGCTTTTCGGCAATATATGGCTTTATTGCGGTTATTTTCATGCTTTCCGTCAGTAAATGACAGCTGCTTTCTGGCAGAGCGGGAAGGAAGGATTTGCACAGAGAGATACAAAGGGTGACCAGTTTGAGGGTTTCTGATTGCATAAAATAATAAAAAGAAACAAACAAGTTCATGGCGAATGAAGTGGTAATGAATGAAATGACATTTTATATTTTTTTCTTTCATGTCAGACCTGATGGAAGAGAGCGAGGAGAGTAAAGAACTGAGTGAAGTGAAGGAGGAGAGTGAAGAACTGATGGAAGTGAAGAAGGAGAGTGAAGAACTGATGGAAGTGAAGAAGGAGAGTGAAGAACTGAGTGAAGTGGAGGAGGAGAGTGAAGAACTGATGGAAGTGAAGAAGGAGAGTGAAGAACTGAGTGAAGTGGAGGAGGAGAGTGAAGAACTGAGTGAAGTGGAGGAGGAGAGTGAAGAACTGAGTGAAGTGAAGGAGGAGAGTGAAGAACTGAGTGAAGTGAAGGAGGAGAGTGAAGAACTGAGTGAAGTGAAGGAGGAGAGTGAAGAACTGAGTGAAGTGAAGGAGGAGAGTGAAGAACTGAGTGAAGTGAAGGAGGAGAGTGAAGAACTGAGTGAAGTGGAGGAGGAACATCATGTCAAACCTGGAGGAAAACCCTTGAGTTGCTCAAAGACTAAACAGACATTTTTAAAGAAAAGAAGAACCAAGAAATCTTTCACCTGCACTCAGTGTGGAAAGAGTCTCACAACAAAGGCAAGTCTTGAGCAACACATGAGGATCCACACTGGAGAGAAGCCGTTCTCATGTGATCAGTGCGGGAAGAGTTTCAGTCAATCATCACACCTTAAAGAACACATGAAAATCCACACAGGAGAGAAGCCGTTCACATGTCATCAATGTGGCAAAACATTTCTTAGGTCATCAGACCTGAAGAGACACCTGAGAGTTCATATGAAGGAGAAGCCACATTCATGTTCTGTGTGTGGAAAGAGTTTTTCAATGTTGCAACCTTTACATACACATGAGAAAACTCACACTGGTGTAAGAGAGTACATGTGCTTTGAATGTGAGAAGACTTTTACTACAGCAAACTATTTAAAACAACACGAGAGGATCCACACTGGAGAAAAACCTTACAAGTGTTCACACTGTGACAAGAGATTCAGTTGTCCAGGACATCTGAGATCACATGAGAGGATCCACACTGGAGAGAAGCCACACACGTGTGATCAGTGTGGGAAGAGTTTCACAACCAAACGAAGTCTTGAGCGCCACATGAGGATCCACACTGGAGAAAAGCCGTTCTCATGTGATCAGTGTGCAAAGAGATTCTTATGCAAAAGTAATCTTAAGAATCACATGAGGATCCACACTGGAGAGAAGCCGTTCTCATGTGATCAATGTGGCAAAACATTTCTTAGGTCATCAGACCTGAAGTCACACCTGACAGTTCATACGAAGGAGAAGCCGCATTCATGTTCTGTGTGTGGAAAGAGTTTTACACTGTTGCAATCTTTACATACACATGAGAAAATACACACTGGTGTAAGAGATTACATGTGCTTTGAGTGTGAGAAGACTTTTACTACAGCGGACGGTTTAAAACTGCACCAGAGAATTCACACTGGAGAAAAACCTTACATGTGTTCACACTGTGACAAGAGATTCAGTCATCCATCATCTCTGAAAACACATGAGATGATCCACACTGGAGAAAAACCTTACAAGTGTTCACACTGTGACAAGAGATTCAGTCAATCAGAACATCTGAAAAAACATGAGAGGATCCACACTGGAGAAAAACCTTACAAGTGTTCACACTGTGACAAGAGATTCAGTGTGTCATCATCTCTGAAAACACATGAGAGGATCCACACTGGAGAAAAACCTTACAAGTGTTCACACTGTGACCAGAGATTCAGTCAGTCAGCAGATCTGAAAAAACATGAGAGGATCCACACTGGAGAAAAACCTTACAAGTGTTCACACTGTGACAAGAGATTCAGTGTGTCATCATCTCTGAAAACACATGAGAGGATCCACAGCAGAGAGAAGCCGCACACGTGTGATCAGTGTGGAAAGAGTTTCTCTTTTAAAAGTGACCTGAAGCTACACATGAAGATCCATGCAGTGGAGAAACCACATCACCTCAGTCTGAAATCACAGTAGCTCATCTTTATGTGCTGAGAAACATGTTTTTTCTACGTTAGTTTCCCAACAGCCACGATGAGCGACAAGACATTTTCACATTAACACAAATGTTCAGCACCAAATTCACATGAGATTTGTTTGTTCGAACCAATGCAAAAAAATTCAGTAAATGCAGTGTCAATCTCTGACAGTAGGTGGCGCTCATGGAAAAACGGAAAAACAACAGCGCTGCGCAACTTTCTGGACGTTTCTCAATATGCGTTCTTGTCTGTACTTGTGTTCTTGTGGACTTGTGAAACGTCATCAGTCGCTGCCCAAGTACTGTCCCAATACACAAGTTTGCATTTTGGCAAGAATGGTTAAAAGACCCGGAAGTGTTCTTGACACGCCCATTTTACAGAGGATGCATCGGTTGGTAACTTGTGTGAACTTGACAGCAGAAATATTCCAGCATTCATTTCGGCATTCGAGGAAAGAGAGGCAGGTTAATACAGCAAGTCATTTTTCATCACTAAATTCACTTCTGAGAACATTTGATGCAAGAAATCAACTGTGTAAATTTCAAATATTGTCATTTTCACGAAAATTTATGGTGAATCGAAAATGTGCTTAAACATTTTCGGAAGTGAGAATCTCCATAAGCGTTGCTTTATTGTTATGAATATACATTACATTGTAGTGTACAGTTGTAGAGTGATCCCTTGAGCTGAGGGTAGGCTTGGGCGATAAAGCCTGGCTGTTATCCTCAATAATTCTCGTTCAGGGTTCTAAATGAACTTTTTTGATCGCCAGCCAATTTGGCTGGTAACTTTCTAAAGTTACCAGCCAATCAGAATATCCACTAGCCAATTTTTTTCCGGTGAAAATAAGAGAAAATTATGAGTGCCACTGAATGTGTTTGATTATTTTATTAGAATTGCTGGCATGAAAAACACAAAGTACAATACAACAAAATATACACAGAAAGTCAATACGACCTGTCTTGGCAGTTTTAAACCTTAGGCTCTCCTGATGACTTCGGGAACTCTCATGGTCTTTTACTGCCTCTACTTTAAAATTATTAGATCCTACTACGAAAATTGTTTGTTTTTGTTTTTTTATTTTGCGTACATGCGGAAATCCGGACAATACATGACGACATTATTGTGATCAAACACTAGCCATTCACGACCCGTCAGCCATTTGGCATTACATTTTCTTTTCTTCGTTTTTTCTGTCGATACCCTCCTCATCCCCTGCCTCGTTCCTCTTCTCGCCCCCCAGAAGTCTGTTCCAACCACCGCCGCATTTCGTTTAATATTAACCTACTTTTTACTAGCCAACTCCGTTCGTCTTATTTCTTGTGTTTTCTGTGTCCGTTCGTTTTCCATGGTTTCTTGCGCTGGTTTCACTGCAAACACATGAAAAACCACTTTTCAGCCAATGGGCAGCCAATGGGCATATGAAACATCATCACGTAGCATTACAGCACAGTGTTCATGGGAAATGTAGGAAGTACTGTCAGGGGGATAAATGACCGAGAACAGAGCGGAACAGAACCTTATGTATCATGCATGTAATGCCTCATGCATCACTGGCCAAACTGGCTAGTAAGTTTTTATTAACACCCGCCAAAATGAATTTTAAGAACCCTGTTCTCGTTATGTTTGAGTACTGCAGACGCAGTCTGTGCGGGGGTATTATTGCGCAATACCAGCAAGAACACATCGTCTCAAACTGTCAGCAGCGTTCTGTGTGCTCGTCACCTTGTGAGTTCATTCTTCCAAGAACAACTAGCAAGAGCGTTCTCCCCAAGAACACAAGTCCGTTCTTTGCATTCTTGGTTTTGAGAAACAAGGTCTGTTTCTGACTCCCGCTTGGCATGCTTGCTACACACTGCAATTTTTGGCATTTCTATAAGATTATAAATCACACTGTATGATATATATCTAACAAACTTGGTATGATATTTTGGACGTAATGTAATATGGACATGGACGTAATGACATAATGGACATAAATGTAGACTGTACAGTGATTACTGTACTGTCCAAAATCCTACATTGTGTACCGGGCAAGAAAGAACATTAAACAGTATTTTCATGTCTTCAAACAGCCATTTGTATTGTTGTATTTGTTATGGGGCAGGTCACTCATGCGCATTGAATTTGTTTTGCAGTACCCACGACATTAGCGTTGCAAGCTTTTTCAAACAATACAATTTTGTACAACAGGAAACAATGTGTTGTCCTAAATGGGAATAAATCTGATTTTCTGATTCAGCAAAGAGGTGTGCCTCAAGGTTCAGTTTTGGGACCACTTCTTTTTTCTATTTATGTAAATAATCTACCATTACTTCTGTAGCAAATTAGCTCTATATGAAATATTAATAATCAATAATAACTGGTTATAATTGATTATGAATATTTGGATTAGTTAATATAATTAATTTACTGTCGTAAATTAATATTACAATCAATGAACATATTTGTCCCGTGGACACTCAGGATCAATTGTTTATTAACTCTAAGAAATGTACATTTCCAGGGCATGGGAAATGTCTTTCTTAATTTACAATACTACTAAGAGCAGTAACCAAGATATAAATGATTAGTGACTCCAGTCATGAGCTTGAGACACGGACAACTTTACGTGTGACATGAACAAGATTTTATTAACTAGTCTAAACACTTAAACTACTCTAACATACACACACATACATGCATACAGTTTACCAAGGGAAAAAGAGCTGAAGCAGAATACAGGAAAGCAAGAAGTTATAGCACTGTTTGACATTCAGCAGATCAACAGCCTTGAGCAAACCATCAGTTTAGCTCTAACACGCCCTTCTTTAAAGGGGTAAGGATACTTAATGTATCAAATAATGAGACTAAGTTTGATACTTGCATGTCTCGCCCATTTGAATTAAACTGTCCTGATGCAATTTGTTGAGGCTCCAGTTGATCTTTGTTGATGTGGTCTTGTTGAGAGAGAACCAGTGGTAGTCAGAGTATCTTTGGTGAATGGAAAGACAAGGCCGCAGCCTGGCACAAGCTTGGTGGGTCCTTAGAGGCTTCTAGTTCAGCATCATCTTCACGTCAGCATTTCAGAAATGGAGTAAGAGGGTAAGAGAGAGCTAAAAGCTGATCGGTGACTTTAAAGCGTGAAGATGGCACCACCTCTGGAGGGGCAAGAGCCAATGAGAAGATTTCCCTTTGGGGGGAAATTAATACGACCCCATTGTGTGTTTCAGAAAAGAATCTTTAAGATTCTTATAATACTAATGCATCACAAAGTTAGCAACATGTAATGTACATTAACAAATCGGAGACGAAGATTGGATTTTTTAGAGACCAAACATGCCGCACATATAATGTTGGTTAACCATAATATGCAAAGTCTGAAACATTAACCCAATTGAGTTTACAAGAATACAAACGCCACATAAAAGGGAAAAATCATGAGATGGGAAAATTAGATACATGTTTACACATTTATCAAGTGGTTATATATAGAATATATATAGGATTAACAGGGTTTTTATTTCTCTTCCTCTGCAAGAATTTAAGAGAGAGTCACAGCTCTCAGGACATTCTTTTACGTCGTAAAACCCCCGTCTCAGTGTGTGTCCTGTAACGAGACACTGCATCCTGACAGTGTGTTAGCTTCATTTGGGGAACGTTTCACAGGCCTTATTTGGGAGAGTGAGTTTGCTGGATTACTCATTAAATAAATGGATAATATGTGTGTGTCTGATTGATCCAGTCGCTACACTTCTTAAAAACTGTCAGGTTCAACTTTATGTGGATGATACTGTCATATATACATGTAATTCTGATCCTATACAAATTAAATGATCTCTTCAATCGGATTTTAATAGTTTACAAGACTGGTTTTTGGCTAACAAATTAGTGCTCAATAAAACCAAGTCATATACTATGATTTTTGGTTCTAGACATAAACTTAATTCCAAAACCTGTTCTTGTGTTATATCATGTGAAAAGTCAATGTTGGAATGAGTATTTTGCATCGATCTCGAAATTGCTTCTCTTTTATTGTTCGTAAGAAACTAGTTGCTCAATTAATATTTCCGTTTTTTGATTACTGTGATGTGGTTTATCAGACGGCATTAAAATCTGATCTTGTCTCACTTAATTCGGCATATAATAGAATTTGCAGATTCATTTTAGGATGTTCTTTTTCCACTCACCACTCTACAATGTATGATGCACTTCAGTGGCCATCTTTGAATGTGAGAAGGCAGATTCACTGGCTACAATTTATATTTAAATGTATTTACTTTGATTATCCTAGTTATCTACAACAATACCTTGTACTCTTTTCTTCAAACCACCAAGTTAGGCATTCTGTCCAGAATGAAGTGTCCAGGGGCTCGTTCTTCGTACGTTGCTTAAAACATCCGAGATCAAATGAGACATCCAAGATGATATCATCGTGCTAATCATGATCCGGCTAATTAGGTTCTTCGAACATACTTGGTGGATATGATTAGTATCGCTGGATTGAGTTATCTGAGATAATTGCGCGTTCATGCGAAGTTTAAAAGGGGGTATGTATCGATAGTAGAAACATTGATCAGCAACGATGCTATTGGCGAAGTTTATTCAGAATTTTAGTGTTTAATCAAAACGCCAGGGAACACCTCAAAGTCTGCAAAAGCCAGGAGAGAGGGCTGGCAAAAAGTAGCACACAATTTAAATCCGTTAGAAGTGGCCATGTTAGATGTTTTTATCACTTATTAGCCTATATTTTTGTATTTTAATAATTGCAGAATTACTTTGTTCATTCATTGTAATGTCAGAGTCACCACACTAGAACATGGGAGGGGCTGACTCTGGTGAGGGGGAGGGGCTGAGTAAATCTATTCTCACGTCACACAACAGCAGATTCGTACAATTCAGATATCTTAAAATATAATTGTGACTAGTCGAAACTGAATGAGTTCTATCTCTAATTACCTTTGCGTATGTGTGACTCATCAATTGAAGATACTTATGACGTCATTACAGATTACACAGTAGCACACAGAACAACAGGCTGAATAGTCGTCTGGTATGTTAACGCAACACATTAACAGTTATTCAGCTACACAATAGCATAAAGAACATATACCTGGGAGGCTGAATAGGCTTAATTAACATAAGCCAGCGAGTCCAACAACCAAGTTACCAGTAAACAAGTTCACCAAGCTCCCGCAATCTCATTCCACATGAGTATGACTGCTGATTCAATATCACCCGCATATTTCTGTGCAAGCATGACTATGCTTAGCCAGCGGCTTGTTCTCCAGCAGCAGCTGAAGATACAATAGTTCCTTTGTATTTGTGGATAATGACTCTTGTCACTGCTCTCTCATGTGGTCTGAGAGATGCAGAGATGAACAACAACCCCTTTATTCAGCAGAACACTTTTAGATGGTTATATTCTTTATTAACCAAGACAGCTCGTTGGCTGCACCTTTAGTTTCAGATTTCTTATTGTGACCCTTTCTGCGTTGACGTCGAGTTGGAGGTGCAGATGAAGCGAAGGAAGTGCCACTCTCAGGTGGACCTCCCTCAACACCCCAAACAAAGAACATTAAGACACACAACATTATTAATATAAAACTATTAAAGGGGTCATATAATGCCATTTTTGTACAAGCTAATATGTTTCTTTAGGGTCTAAATTAAAAGTTTGTAATATACTTTAATTAAAAATTCTCATTAGTATTGTAAGAAAACACTCATTTTACCTGGTCAAAAACAGCTCTGTTTTCAGCACGCCGTTTCAGTGCATGTGTCTTTAAATGATGATGAGCTTTGCTCACCCCGCCCCTTTGTTCTGTGAGGCTTTCTGAAACAACGCACGTGGACCGTTGCCTTGACAACAGTGTCAGTTGAGGTTATATTTTGGAACAATAATGGCAACGGGAGTTTCTTTGCAACCATACCAATTTGAACCTGATTCGGACTCTGAACAAGATGACGGTCCCGAAGAAGTTCGACCATTACGGCTCGGACAGGACGTTTCTGAATGGTTGGTTAACGTAATGTCATTTTGATCTATTTTTGTATGTACTGGCACGGTAGAATAGAGAGATACAAACGCTGTTTAGCTTTACTTATGTAACGTTATAGGTTAGTTCGTTGACAGATTGATGCTGAAAAACTATTTTTGTAAATGTTAGGCTTCTCAATGATGCGTATTGCGTAACGTTATCTCTGTGTTGACTGTTTCTAGCAGTAGTTGAAAGATAACTATTAATTTGTTGTACACAGTTTTTATAACACATTAACCATAACGCGTTGTTCATTATTATACAGTATAGGATTATGAGTTGTTTTGAGAACGTCGTTACATAGAAAACATGCCGTAATGTTCCCTACGATGCAGTAATGAGGGTAAACATTAGCCACATTCATCATAAAGTGCAAGCGATTTGAAAAGATTAATATACAGGTTAATATAACGTTATACTTACTTCTTCTGGAATTGCAGCAGCCACACGAATAGTTGGTACAGATTCGTTTTTCAGTAGCAGCCTCTTAGCAAACCCAGCTTTATACTGACACTCGTTTAAAAAGCAGTCTTGTGAGAAATGATTTAGCGCAAACATAATGGCATTTAGATTGATCGTTGGGAATATTTCCTTCAAAAACAAAACTCAGCCACTGCGTCTTCAGCGGGTCGGATTTCGGAACAGTAAAATGACTGCTGTGTTCCTTATAACATCTAAGAACTGAACACCACAATAGCTTAGACGCCATTCTGCTCCAGCATATCAGAGAGCATATCAACAATGGCGGACTACTATGACGACAGCTGTCACAGCTTGCTCAGGGCGGGTCTTGTGTTGAAACACAGCTGTCAATCACAATCGCGGGAGGGGCGTTGGATATTATGACGTCACAATATCGAACGGCTTGATTTCAGAGAGGGTCAAACATATAAGGAGATTAAAACAAAACCACTGGATGGATTTTTATCATGATAGGATGGTTGTGTACAGGCACTGCCAACATACATTTCAGTGCAATCAACTTGTAAAAGTGCATCCACCATTATATGACCCCTTTAAGACAGAATATCAGCTTGTCAGGGGGAGCTAGAGCCATCAGAGCCTGCTGAACTGCTACTCTTCGCGCCAAATGTATATAATTTGAAGCATTTCACAGCATCGACCTCTAATGCTTTTTTTTAACGCATAGCTTTTCAGCTCCATCTGTTCTTTTCTTCCCCTTTTCATCCATGGACAATTATCTTAAGGCTTGTTAAGAATCCCTGCGTCCCAGTTTGCCTACTTATACCATGCCCTAAAAGTATGTGCTGTTTTTGTGAAGAAAAAGTACATACTTTTGAGTGTGTGAGAGAAGAGTATAGGCAAGCTTTGGGAATTACTATCCAGTCATAAAACTGTCTTTAACAAACATCATAAACTGGCCTGTCAATCCTCTTTTCACAGTTAATATCCTCCACATTTAATTTAATTGAATTTGCTACTAGCCTGAGAGAAAATAAGTAGTATGTTGATCTGCAAATTTTGGGTCTTGCATGTAAAGACATTTACATAAGTGAGCAATCTTCTATCACTTGTTTCAGCTTCTTCTTCTCCTGTGTTTTGATCTGGAGATTCTGCACTAGAAGATGTGTCATAGCGCCCCCTACCGTATACCAGTGAAAACATGGATAGCTGGAAAATTCAGTCAATGGTGGGGAAAGAGTAAAGTAGAATCAAGTAAATTCCTCTGTACACTACCAGTGGACTAGCCAACCCAAAAATTCAGATATGCAGAATTAGAAAAATATCTGTTTTATATCAATATTTTAATCAATATATTCAAACAAAGTTTCATAAGACTGTATATGAAAAACGATGTAAAAAAAAGTATATTTAATAGGCTACTCGATCAGAAGAGTTAACCCAACTACAAGCCTCGAATAATTAAACTTTTAAGTATATCTCGATCAAAAGATTGAGTACAAGTATAGGCCAAAAATACTTGGACTTTTCTCTCAGTATAAGACAAGTACACTTAGGTGTAATTAAGTATATTTCTGAGAAGTACATAAAGTATATGTTTGAGAAGTATATAAAATGTAGACTGAAAGTATGCTTTCTTCTTTTTAGTTGAAAATAAGTATAGTAATAGAACACTTGAATAAACTTATTTTTCATGCTTATTTTATTTACTTTATAAGCTATTCCACCCGAAAGTTTGCAACTATATAAAGCTGAACATGTTAGTTTAAGACGGTGTGTAATATTATGTTTTTTAAAAAAGTATTTAATAAGCTACTCTCAATCAAAACAATCAAAAGTAAACACAAGTACAAGCCAAGAATACTTAGAATACTTAATTATACATTTAAGTATATCTCGATCAACAAGTATAGGCCAAATATACTTAGACGTTTCTGTCAGTATAAGTCAAGTATACTTAAGTGGAATTTGAAGTATATTTCTGAGAAGTACACAAAGTATATTTCTGAGAAGTACATAAAAAGTAGACTAAAGTATACTTTCTTATTTTTAGTTTAAAAAAAAGTATACTAATAGCACACTTGAATGAACTTCTTTTTCGTAAGGGTAGAGATATCTCTAATTACTTTTGCGTATGTGTGACTCATCAATTGAAGATATCTATGGCGTCATTACAAATATCTTTAATGGAGTTTTGACTAGTCAAAATGTATTTAAAGATATCTCAAATCAGATTTCTTACTAGTGCAAAATATTATTCTAACTAGTCAAATTATAATTATGCCTATCCAAAATATATTTATGGATAGTAAAAACAGTTTTATATGCTAAAACGGTTAGCCATACTAATGCCTAGTACAAAATAAATTATAGTTATCTTTAATTACAATTTCTACTAGTCAAAACTCATTTGAAGATATCAGGAAATATTTTCCAGTGGAAGAATATGACTAGTCATAATCACATTGTATTCCTATTACGAGGAGTCAAAATTGGAATTAAAGGAGAACTCCGGTGAATTTTAACATTGAGCTAATTTTTTTGTACATTTGGAGCGCTGTCAATACAGAGAACAACGACAGAAATCGGTGTTGCCTACACCGTGTTATTCTCTTTTTAAAATTTGCACCCTGTTGACTTCAATGGGGCAAGTTTTAAACCTGCTTTTAGCCTCTTAACATCCTTGATGTGTCATTACAAGTGCACAGCCATGCGAGTGATTCCTTCAGAGTGAACACGGGTGAATCTGACTGCAGTAGATGTGAAAGATATGTATAAAAATTATGTTTTTTAAGCCAGCGCTCAAGTATACTTTGTTTACATGTAAACCTTTTGTTTACATCCTGTTTTCGGTTGAAGTCCAAAGTAGTCGATTGTCGAGTTCACGCACGTGATCACAGGTCACTAAACCTATGCGCGTGAACTCGGCAATCGACTACTTTGGACTTCAACCGAAAACAGCATGTAAACGCAGGTATGAGCGCTGGCTGAAATAACATCATTTGTATCCATATCTTTCACATCTACTGCAGTCAGATTAACCCGTGTTCACTCTGAAGGAATCACTCGCATGGCTGTGCACTTGTAATGACACATCAAGGATGTTAAGAGGCTAAAAGCAGGTTTAAAACTTGCCCCATTGAAGTCAACAGGGTGCAAATTTTAAAAAGAGGATAACACGGTGTAGGCAACACCGATTTTTGCCGTTGTTCTCTGTACTGACAGCACTCCAAATTGACAAAAAAATGAGCTCAATGTTAAAATTGACCGGAGTTCTCCTTTAAGATATCTGGAATTTGAATTTTGACTAGTCAAAACTAAATTACGACTAGTACAGCCAGGGGTATTTAATACTAAACCGGCTCATGTATGTATCGCTGCAGCCCGGAGACCTGCAGGTGGGAGGAGCTTACGCCGCAAGTGGGAGGAGCTTATGCCGCAAGTAGGAGGGATTTCACAAACGGTCAAGTAGGAGGAGTTTACGCCGCAAGTGGGAGGAGCTTATGCGGAAATCCCCAAGCTGTCATTGCCGAGGACGGCGGTGAATGAGTATGGCAGGAAGTACCGACAGTAATGAAAATAAGCGATCAAATATTACGTTCTTCATCATGGTCTGATTTCTTACAGCTTTGTTATTATTGTGTGTGTCCAATAACACTCACTGTCAATGATTAAGTCACGTCTTTACACCTTTTACCATACTTAAAGTGATGGTGTTTTAAATTCATCAGGCTGTAGGCCTTATTCAAGCATATTTCTGAATATTAGCTACATATTCTACAATTCTACAGTATCAAGTAAATTAACATATTATAATGTGATGCAATTGGACTCAGTGAAGTGAATGTGTAAATACATGAAAAACATTTGGCTAATGTAAAAAAAAAAAAAAAAAAAATTACCATTCATCTTTACTGCGTAATTTTTTTGAAATAGCAGACTAATGTTACACATATATTACATTTAAATCTCAGGGTGGATAAATTATTTTTTCAATTAATAAAATCATGTACAAGTCACTCAGAATTGATTGCAAAAGTGTTTATTTTATTTTATTATTTTTAGTCTTTTTTTGTTATTTGTAAGGACACTATATCAGCTCATTAGAACTGCATGCAGTGAAAACTGCAAAATCCAGGGTGGAAGGTTTCTGAATAAATGCCCTGGAGCTGGAGCTCGCCTCGCTTTCCCTTCAAAGCTTCCTGTTGACGAATGCGCATGAGTCGCGTCTGAACGCGTTGTTGTCTTTGGAGCTCTATCGATTTGATTTATAATTCTTGATTTTCTCTTTAAACTCACTTAAAACGAACATTTTCTACTTTTCCTCACTGAGAAGCACTACTGCTCAAACCTCATAGTTACAACGCGGACTGTTGAGCAGACGCGTCTCAAGCCTGTTAGTGATCCAACACTGGATACCTCTTATAGGTTACGTCCGTGGATCACGGCTGAACGCGTCTTCTCCACACTCATTTACAAACATTCTTTTTCGCCTATCGTGCGTCTACTACACCCGCGCACCACTAAAAAGACGGATTATATCCAAGACTTCAGTCATAAATTAGTATTAATATTGATAGCATCACTGGTAGCGTCGTTGTTAACTGTCCATCTGTTAAAATGGCGAATATATCAGATGTTAGTAGTCTACCCTTTGGTGCAGGTGAGGACACATTTGAACTGCACGCATTACAGTCTGAGCTGGAAGCTGTTGAGAAACAGATCCACGACCTTTTAGTGAGACAAGCCGAGCTGATAGACCGGCGCTTGGCTCTTGAAACATCACGCGCCGATGCACACAAATCAGTGACTAACGTTAGTAACCTGCTGACTCCGACCTCGTCTACTCCGTGCGTTACTCAACATCGGTCCCGAGCACCGAGGTCGTGATCAGCCATGGTCTCGTTCACTCCGGCTCCAACACGCCACCACGAAGCCTGGGTGGTTCCGCGGCGGAAGACGCGAGTCAGGTCTAGACCAAAACTCTCTCCGACCCTCCCGGTTTTCGAGTTATCCACACAGAACCGCTTCTCCCCTCTCCGCGAAACAGAACGCGATGTTATGATCATCGGCGATTCCATCGTTCGGCACGTACACGCTACGTTAGGTAAAAGTAAAGTGCACAGTCACTGCTTTCCTGGTGCTCGTGTTTCTGAAATCGCTGCTCGCGTTCCCGAGATTCTGAACGATGACGAGCGCGTCGGAACTGTGGTCCTGCACGCAGGAGTGAACGACATCAGGCTGCGTCAGACAGAGATTCTGAAAAAAGACTTCAGGAATCTGATCGATACGGTACGTAGCACATCGCCCGAAACAACGATTATTGTGTCAGGACCGCTTCCCACGTACCGACTAGGACATGAAAAGTTTAGTAGATTGTTTGCGCTAAATGAATGGTTAATGTCATGGTGCAGTGAGCAGAAACTGCTCTTTATAAATAACTGGAATCTGTTTTGGGAGCGTCCTAGGCTTTTCCGTGCTGATGGCTTACACCCAAACAGATTCGGAGCAGATCTTTTGTCGGATAACTTCTCCAAAATGTTAAATACCTTTTGACTAGTAACCAAAAGTCCAAATCATAGTCTCTGCTGCACCAATTTAATTGATATAAATACTAGTGTTGAACATTGCATAGAAACTGTGTCTATTCCTCGTTTAGTGAGACCAAATAATAAATCTACTGCAGGATTTAGGAACAATCTAATTGTTATTAAACCAGAAAATGTTGCTATTAGTAAACAAAATTTTTTTTTAAAGCTAGGTCTTCTAAACATTAGATCATTCGCACCTAAGGCAGTTATTGTAAATGAAATAGTCACAGATAATAGCTTCGATGTACTTTGCCTTACTGAAACCTGGCTTAAACCAAATGATTATTTCGGTCTAAATGAGTCTACTCCATCTGGATACTCCTATAAGCACGAGCCCCGTCTGATTGGTCGTGGCGGCGGTGTTGCAACAATCTATAGAGATATTCTCAATATTACTCAGAAAACGGGTTTTAAGTTTATTTCGTTTGAAGTACTTGTACTAAATGTTACGCTCTTAGATGTTAGAAAAACATCCCTATTATCTCTAGCCTTGGCTACCGTATATAGACCGCCTGGGCCTTACGCTGATTTCCTAAAAGAGTTTGCAGATTTTCTCTCAGACCTATTAGTCAATGTCGATAAAGCATTAAGTACTGGAGGAGTGTCGACAGGGTAGCAAACAACTACCATCAGCAGAGGACCCCATCATCTTTGTGTCGGAAGGAGGGGTAAGGAGAAGCACTAGATCAAGAGAAACAGCAAGGCCCTTCTCCCCCAACCAGGAGTGGAGCATGAGGGTTGACCTGGACAGGCAGCTCCGGTTCCCCACGGAGATAACCACCACATCTCTCCGGCCAGACATAGTGGTGTGGTCAACCAAGGCAAGATCGATGTACCTCATTGAGCTCACTGTACCACTGGAGGAGGGGATTGAGGCCGCCTTCGAACGGAAGAAGGCGAAGTACTCAGAGCTCGCTGCTGAGTGCCGGGAGGCTGGCTGGAAGACTACCATCTACCCAGTGGAGGTCGGATGCCGAGGTTTCCTCGGGTTGTCAACCATACGCCTCTTGAGGGAAGCAGGAGTGACCGGAGGGAGGCTAAGGAGGGCAACAAAGGAACTGGCAGAGGAGGCAGAGAAAGGTAGCTTTTGGCTCTGGCTGAGGAGGAAAGATAGGTGTTGGGGGAAGAACATCTAACCCCAGACAACAGCTGCAGGGAGAACAGCTATCAGCTGCAGGGGGTGACAGGGAGACGTCCCTGTCACTGCTCCGCCACCAGGAGACGTTCCAGAATTAAAGGAGCGAAACGTTGGTGAATGGTGGTTTCTGGCTGATGACCCTGCAGCTGACCCATGGGCACTGGAGGAGGTGCGACAGGCAGCAATGCCCAGCAGGTGGTAACATCTTCCTGTGCAATTACTGATTAATTGTTGGAGATTTTAACATACATGTAGACAATCCAAATGATGCGTTAGGGGCTGCGTTTACAGATTTATTAAACTCCTTTGGGGTCAAGCAAAACGTCACCGGACCAACTCATCGTCTTAATCATACACTCGATTTAATTATATCATATGGAACCGATCCAACTGATATAGATATCATTCCACAAAGTGATGATGTCACTGACCATTACATGGTAACTTGCATATTACGTACTGCTGTAATATGTCATGCGGCGCCGCGTTATCAACCAGGCAGAACAATTCTTCCATCCACTATAGATAATTTCTCAAATTGCTTATCTAATCTGTCTCATTTGCTGCCTGAACCCAAACAAACAGATGAACTAGAAGAACTAACTAGCACTATGAGCACCATTCTCTCTAGAACATTAGATGTTGTTGCACCTATTAAATTAAAAAAGGTCAGAGAGAAAATTAAAGCACCATGGTACAACAATACTACGCATGTTCTAAAGAGAGAAACCCGTAATTTAGAGCGTAAATGGAAAAAAACTAATTTAGAGGTCTTTAGAATCGCGTGGAAAGACAGTATGTCATGTTATAAAAAGGCCCTAAAAGCGGCCAGGGCTGAGCACCTCCGCAAATTAATAGAAAATAATCAAAATAATCCTAGGTTTTTATTTAACACCGTGGCTAGACTAACAAATAAACAGAAGTCACCCGAACAAAATATCCCGTTACAGTTCAGTAGTAATGATTTCATGAACTTCTTCACTGAGAAAATAGAAAGCATCAGAACCACAATTGTAAACGTTCAATCTTCAATCGCGCCTTATAATTCAGCCTCAATTATCACCCCGCAAGAACAACTACAGTGCTCTACAACTATAGAACAAAAAGAGTTAAATAAACTTATCACTTCATCTAAAACAACAACATGTTTATTAGATCCTATACCAACTAAATTACTGAAAGAAGTGTTACCTGTAGTGGAAGAGCCTCTCCTCAATATTATTAACTCATCTTTATCTTTAGGTCATGTTCCTAGAACATTTAAACTGGCAGTTATAAAACCTCTCATTAAGAAACCACAATTAGATCTTAATAACCTAGCAAATTATAGACCCATTTCAAATCTTCCAATTATGTCTAAAATATTAGAAAAAGTGGTGTCTGCTCAACTGGGCTCTTTCTTGCAAGAAAATGATATCTATGAAAAGTTTCAGTCTGGATTCAGACCACATCACAGCACTGAAACTGCGCTCGTTAAAATCACAAATGATTGACTTTTAGCTTCTGACCAAGGCTGTATCTCAATACTAGTTTTACTTGATCTAAGTGCTGCGTTCGATACTATAGATCACACAATACTCTTAGATCGACTACAAAATTATACTGGTGTTCAAGGACAAGCATTAAGCTGGTTCAAATCATACCTATCTGACCGCTACCATTTTGTCTATTTAAATGGGGAAAAATCGATCATAACTCCAGTAAACTATGGAGTGCCGCAGGGATCTGTGTTAGGCCCTCCGTTATTCTCAATATATATGCTGCCACTTGGAAATATTATAGGAAACATGGAATTAGTTTCCATTGTTATGCTGATGACACTCAAATATATATTTCATCACGGCCGGATGAAAACGCTAAATTATCCAAATTGACAGAATGTGTTAAAGATATCAAAGACTGGATGACGCGTAATTTTCTTTTATTAAATCCAGACAAGACAGAGGTAATACTTATCGGTTCAAAAAACCGCCCACAAAACCTCTCACAATACAATTTTAACATCGTAGGATGTCCTGTTACTTTATCCTCTACAGTAAAAGACCTGGGTGTTATACTCGATTGCAACCTGTCTTTTGAAAATCATATTTCATATGTTACAAGAACTGCCTTTTTCCACCTTAGAAACATTGCTAAGCTACGTAATATGCTATCAGTTTCTGATGCAGAAAAGTTAGTTCATGCATTCATGACCTCGAGACTAGATTACTGTAATGCTTTATTAGCAGGTTGTCCTGCATCCTCAATAAACAAGCTACAGTTAGTCCAAAATTCAGCCGCTAGAGTTCTTACTAGATCAAGAAAATATGATCATATAACACCGATTTTATCATCACTGCATTGGTTACCTATAAAGTTCCGTATTAATTACAAGTTATTGCTACTGACTTATAAAGCCCTAAACGGCTTAGCTCCAGTCTATTTAACGGATCTTCTATCGCTCTATAATCCATCGCGCTCTTTAAGATCAATAAATTCGAGGCTTTTGGTCATTCCTAGGATATCCAGATCCACCAAAGGAGGGAGAGCATTTTCACATTTAGCTCCAAAACTCTGGAATAGCCTTCCTGATACTGTTCGTTGCTTGGACTCGCTCTCCCAGTTTAAAACTAGATTAAAGACGCATCTCTTCAGTCTGGCATTCATATAACATTTTAAATCTTACTGTTCAAACTACAATCTGGCCTCTAGTTCATAAATGCCAGAGGAGAACTGGCCCCCGACTGAGCCTGGGTTCTCCCAAGGTTTTTTTTCTCCATTGGGTCACCTGATGGAGTTTTAGGACACCATTAGGTCACTTGATGGAGTTTTTGGTTCCTTGCCACTGTTGCCTTTGGCTTGCTCAGTTGGGGATATTTTGGGGATATTTAATTTAATTTTATCAATCAATAAATTTACACTAGAAACAACATTGTTGTGTTATTTTGGTTTAGTGCTGTGAAGCTGCTTTGATGCAATCTGTATTGTGAAAAGCGCTATATAAATATACTTGACTTGACTTCAAAGCATAACCTGGTGGATACACAAGAAGCACAATAATAACTAGGGTTTATAGTTGACATTGAACATTTACAAACATCAAGAATAATTTCTCAGCTCTGTAGGTCCATGCCATGCAAGTGAATGGTGTCCGGAACTTTTAAACTCCAAGGGATGACATAAGTAAATTCGATTTTTAGTTTTCCTTTAGACTAACAAATAGTTTATTCATTACCAATTTACACAAAACGTACCAGGTGTGCAGAATCTGTACTCAAACCCACACTCCAAACAAGTGGAGATTGAGTACATCCTCCAGAAGAGCTGTTTGCAGTGAGACGACTTATTTTTCCAGCATGCAACACCTGAGGTGGAAAAAAAAATGAACATAACATTTAACATTATCAATGATGTTCTTGTTATGCGTTTTCTTTTTTAATGTCAATATTTACTTTCTAGCCGTAAGCAGCACAATAACATGCGTTTCACATTTTTCACTGATTGTTATGAGTAATACATTTTATAAAATAATTGATATTAAAACAAATGTTTCAATTACATTACATTGTGGATTACGCAGAAAAAAAGCATAACTACAATGAAAACAAGTTTTAAAAGAATTGCATGCATTGTAAAATTAAGTTAGGAGTTGTATTCTAATATCAAATACATTTACATTACATTTACATTTATGCATTTGGCAGACGCTTTTATCCAAAGCGACTTACATTGCATTTCAAGCAACACATTTACATTCTTATCAGTTCTTGCTTTCCCTGGGAATCGAACCCATGACCATGGCGTTGCAAGCGTCAACGCTCTACTGTTTGAGCTACAGGAAGGCTTTTTTATTTACAAAACATTTAAGACATTTACAATTTGAAAATCAATGCAGTCGTAAAATGTACACATATTATACTGCTACAATACCTTATTAAGGTCTTCAGAATCCATAATCTGGAGAGCAAACTGTAGAAATGGAATGCAGAAAAGATCTTGTCATGCACGTTACAGATTTTGTAATTTGTGTGCTACTAAAAAAACGACAGAAATTTATTTGGATACACTTTACCCTTATTCTTTTTTAATACATCAAGACTAAAAACAGTGTAGCCTACAAACGCCATTATGAAATGGTCTTTTTCAGAGCTTAGGCTTAGCTATAATGCTTTTTTTACAAAACTAAAAACTGTACAACAAGCTTACCCCTTCATCTCAACGGCAGGCTGAGTCTGACATGTGAAAGAGGTTTTCTTCTTTGTTTTCTGATGGATCGCAACAAAACGTACACATTACTGCCACCAACTGTGGAGCATAAACCAATAGCTACTACAACAGTGGTTCCCAAAGTGGGGGTCGCGGGACCCCGGCGCAGGGGTCGCGAGATGATTTCTATAAAAAAGGTGGAAAAAATATATAGGCCCTATACAGAGTCGGCGCCAGGGCAGATCTACTGGAGGGGCATTGGGTTATCGGCGGGGGGGCACTGACATTTGACAAATATTTTGACGCAGTGGCGACATCAAAGTCCAACACAGCAGAAATCCTATATAAAACTAAACACGTTTTTTATTATTATTATTATTATTAATTATTACATGGCTTGGTTGAATTCTAATGTATAATGCGGTCTGTTATTTCTTGATAACAGCCGCTGCTAAGTATAACACACCGTTGCCATGAAAAACAGAGCGTTGCTATGGACGCAGGATTCTAACCGTAGAGACGTAACGGACTATTTTCTTTAGCGGAGGGAAGCAATACAATAGTTTTTAAATAAATAAACTCCTTTTTAAATCAATATTTTGTGTCAAATTATTGATTTATTTTGTAGGTAGCCATGTAATACAACCGCCTCGCTCTACTTACATATCTTACAGGCAGACAAGTATAAAACACAAATGCAGATTCAGATAGACCCAGCAAACATTCACCAACAATTCACCTGCTTAGTATGCCTTATCATGAAATCCAGGGCTGGCTTCAATAAGTGAAATGAACAAACGACTTACCCTCAGAAAAGTTGCAGACGACGAGTGTTGCTGCTGAACCGTCTAAGTATTGTGTCCTTCCATTCGCTTGTGCATTTGCGTGTCAAGTCTTTTTTCGAATGCAAGCTGCACCAACCTGGCTTTTCTCTCGTGTAGCATTGTGCGTCTGTTTTCCGAAAAAAAACATTTTTCAGAGTGGAGAATGAATTCTCGCACATTGCTGTGGATGCGCCAAATGTTAACGCATGTTTGAAAGCAGTCAGCACACTGGGCATTGCAATCAGATGGTTGTGGTACGTTGAGATGATGTGCTGTATGGTCCAGTCTCTCTGCATTGCTTGCTTTTGTGACATTAAAAATTCTTTAGCAACTTCAAACTTGGCGTCAATCATAATCGATTGTGACAGGTCGAGAATATACTTCACAGCTTTCACATCAAGGAAGTTATCGGCCTCTGGATTTAGTGCTGCAAGTGCACTTGCCAGTTGTGAGTTGCGCTCGCTGAATCTGCGCTCCAGTTCCCCAACCACCGAATCAATAGTGCTGTAGTACACTCTCCGAAGTTCAGTTTCCAAGTCATCATCACCTCTGTGTCCTCCTGTAGGCCCCGTAACGATGAAACCATCCATCCGTGTGCTCTCTATGCGTCTCTGTTTGGGCCCGGGTCTCAGTGACTCGCTGGTGGGCGTGGCAGTATCCAGCATCTGCTTAAACTCTTCATCACAACGGAGTTTTTTAACGCATGCTGTTGCACTCGCCACAACACTTAAACCAGTCAGCAAATCAGTGTCCTCTCTCTGAAGAAGCTTGTTCGGTGGGTCCAATAGAGAAAGGAATCTGTGGGTTAAGTTGGCAAGGAACATGAAACTTGGCTCGGATATCTCGCGCAGCAGGCCTGTAGCTTCCATTCTCGTCTCTGCGCTACAGTTCAGCACAGTGTCAGCATCGGTCAGAATTGATTTTATGTCACTAAATGACTTAAGAATGACTGAGACAGTGGCAAGATGCCCTGTCCATCTCTGCTCCAGAAGACGCTTAAGATGCGCACCTTTTTAATGCATAGCAACCGTTGGCTTTCTACAGAACTTGTAGAGGGAATCGCACACCTCAAAAAACTCCAAAAGTGCGGACTTTGCAGACATGGTATGAACCACAACCAAATGCAACTGATGGTTTAGGCAGTGCACATATGGTATCTCACGTCCAAGTCTGTCCTGTAGAATTTTCTGAACACCACCACGTTTCCCCGACATAAGCGCAGCTCCGTCATATACCTGATTTTTGAGCTATCCAGGCCAACTTTTTTTAAAGCTGCCGTCTGCAACATTTTTTTGATCAAATTCAGTGAAATTGACACTATAATCCGACAGAACAACATAAATAAGGTGGTTTTAGGAAAAAACCCGAGCTTCTAACTCCACCTGGAGCGTGTTATTTTGTTTTGCAAAAATCCACCGTCCCGGACCATCGGGTCCAATCAGCGCAGGGGGGTGTGAGATCTGACTGTCAATCACAGGTCGTGCACACGCCACAGATCCCCTCTCCCTCGCGCAGACGCGCATGTTACAATATCATATGCACACGACACGCCTGAAGTTCGCATGAAGATTGTACGATGTGTGATGGCAGAGAGAAAATCTAATAACAAGCTTCCAATTCCTCGGTTATTGCTATCTATGGATAGCCTGGGTTTCCCCATACTGCCTTGCTCGCAGCGCGATTTTATTCAGGCTGCTAGGCAGTCTGGACACCATGGACCAGATTTTCCCCTGAAAAAGGGAACTAATCACAGAACGGGGAGGAAGCAGCAAGACGATGATGACACCGAAGCAGTTTGTTTATATCTATAGATCCAACATGGCATCAGACTCGACGTTACCTTCTACCCTCATGTTTATCTTGCACAAACGGTAATATTCGCTAAACGCCATCGTGTACAAATAAATCTTTGACCCATCGTCTTTTTCGTCGTCGAATTTCTGTCACTCTATATACGTCATCTGGTATAATTGAAACGATTGGCTATGAGCTACGTACAGTCATTTGATAGACATTCATAGCGCCCAATAAACGGCTCTGGGCATTCGTAAACCACGCCTCAAATACGAGAAAATGTACACGTGGTTCCCAGACCAAGTCTCAAATGAGACTTGGTCTGACGTTAGATAGGCTAATCTATGGATAGATTAGCCAGGGCAGCCTACCTCCGAGTCCATGGTGTTGATCGATGCTGAAGAGACGGACACGTTCACAGAAAATCAGGTACACACGCACTGACGATGGGCGGGTGCTCGTTGGTAGTGGGGGAGGGGCATGAGAGTTGTAAATAGGGTTGCAAAATTCTGGGAATTTTCAAAGATGGAAACTTTCCATTGGAATTAATGGGAATTTAAGGGAATAAACAGGAATTTATGGGAATAAACGGGAATAAACTGGGAATTTTCAAAGTTGAAGGTTGGCTCTTCATAGGGAAGTTAAATATAGTTGAGGAAAGTATATTTTAGCATAATCTTGACTAAAACAAACAGATGCCATTCAAATACACTTGAATATCCATGCCATTCCTCAATCACATGCACATAGCACACTGCTTACTGCATGGCTATTGAGACCACACCCCCTACTGGCACTGTGCATGCCTCCATCACATGTACAGAAGACTATTGAAGGCACACATTTGAGCCTGTGGACTAAACAAAGTGAAGTAAGTTTTGATGATATTATGGGGAAATATATTTATTAAATGTTTAAATTGCAAATATCACATACAAATGTATTAATCAGTAGATAGCAAGCTGATAAGTTAGATGCTAAATAAGCTAGCATAACTTTATTTACCACATAAGTAGGGCTGGGCGGTATGACGGTATATATCGTTACCGCGGAAGAAAATGTCAAACGTAACAGATTTTTTTATTCCGTGTATACCGCAAATTGTAAATAAGTAGGCGTGGTTAACTCGCGTGCAGCGTGCGTGAGACTGAGACACTGATATTTGTCAAAGGAACATGAAGAAAGACCAAGAGGATCCACAAAAGGAATTACGTTTTCAAAATGAACGCGATATTTTCGGGGGGGGGGAAGGTGCAGAAGTCAACTAGAGCAGTGGTTCTCAACTCCAGTCCTCGGGACCCGCTGCCCTGCACATTTTGTATGTCTCCCTTATTTAACACACCTGAACCAGATCATCAGCTCGTCAGGAGAGACTCCATGAACTGATTTGAGTGTGTCAGATAAGAGAGACATACAAAATGTGCAGAGCAGCGGGTCCCGAGGACTGGAGTTGAGAACCACTGAACTAGAGCAGTGCAGCAGACTGAAAGTTTAGAGAGACGCACATGCTCACAACGGGGCTTACTTGACAACAAGTTCATATATCAATATTCTAACGAATAGAAATAACCTTAAATAATGTATCTATCCGTCTCTTATGTGTACAGTTACTTTCAGAGTGGACGCGCAAGCGGTTGCCGTGGTAATTAATATTTCCAAAATTCCCCAGCTTAACTTCCCATGGAAATTTACCGGAAATTTTCCGCCCCTTTGCAACCCTAGTTGTAAACATTCAAAATTTTGGCTAAGTCCACTCAATCTGCCAGACTTGCCGACGGCAGCTTTAAGCTCAGTCAGAACGGTGTCAGTTAATGTCTGTGCGTCACCTTTCTGAGCCGTAGCGATGCACAGTAGACGCTCTGTCACTTCGTAAGACTCATTCACAAATCGAAGCACAATCGATATATTTTCACATCCTGTGGGGTCACGCGTCCCATCAACTTTCAGAGTGTAATAAGAGTCACCAACTTCCTCCACTATAGCCTCTGTCACCACATTACTGAGTGTTCTTATAAGTTCATTTTGCATATCATGACAGGTGTAAGTGGCATTGCGAGGGATTGTCTTCACCACATTAGCCAATTCATGATCCTTTTGGATGGTGTAATAAAGCATGGACAGGAAAAGTCCAGCCCCCCCCCCCCCCCCCCCCCCGGACATGTCATCAAAAGCGTCAATCTTCCCCCGTAGTGGCAACTGGTTTTCAACCAAGAACCCAACCACATCTATTAATGAAGACACATAATACCGTTTTTTCCTAAGTTGATCTGCATTGACAAGGGTTGATACCTCATTCCCCGTATTACGACGCATCTCCCTCTTCTTCCACATTGCATAGCAAGACATGTGGTCCTTCGAAGTTTCATGTTTATGAAATCCACGGTCTTTGGCCATAGCGTGTTTCCAGTTACGATAGCCCACACTCGCGAAGGCATCCAATGTTCCAGATTTTCTGGTAGAGCTGAACATCCGACAGCAAAAACAAAATGCTGCGTCTGCCTTGACACTGTACTCCAACCACTCTCTGTTGTGAAACCATTTATCAACGAATGATCGCCCCTTACCACTGTTAACAGTTACAGGATACTGTTTTAACACAATTTGGACAGGCCTGTCAGTCCCGATATCATCAACCGCTGTGCGTTGACTTGGAGGGCGTGTAGATTGTTGCTCTATGGCTGCGCTAGTTAAGTCTGTTGGCGGTTGTCCGGAGCTCGCATTAACAGAAGGGCCAGCTTGGCTCTCAGAGACCGTGGTACTGGTGGTGGTGGCCGGAGTGTCAGAGTCTGCTGATGGAAGAGGCTGAGGAGGACTAAACCATTTTCGTAAATCCATTTTTTGTCATCGAGAATTAGGCTAACAGTTAGCAGCTAACTGTCTATGATATAGACGGACAAACTGTTGTTTTCGATTCAAACAACAACATCTTGAAATGGATTTTGCGCGCTGCAAATCAAATGTAACAAGTTTACTCAGCGACCAATAAGCATTGACCAATGATGACTAAGCCTAGTAACATGTCGTGAACAACCAAAATTGTGCGTTTTCCCCATTCATTTTATTTTATTTCATGTAAGTTACAATTTTTACATTTAATATTTAAAAAATAAAATAATAAAAAAAAATGTTTGGGCCACGCCATGGCCTGTGGTAGGAGGGGCATCAATAACCGCTAGGGGGGGCACGGCCCTCGAATGCCCCACCACAGCGCCGACGCTGGCACTATATATTTTTGTTGCAATTAAGTTAACCCTTTCGCACGTATCACACTGGGTAGATTTTCTGTTTGGCGAGTAAATCTCAAAAGGCTATCCGCCACACTGGCGGGCGAATGTTCATACCAAAATATGAAATTTGCAGCGCGCACACGCTCTTCTGCCTCTAAGAACGAGCAGAGAGAGAGAGAGAGAGAGAGAGAGAGAGAGAGAGAGAGAGAGAGAGAGCGCCCCGGCCGCGCGCGCGCACTGACTGTTCAGAGCGGCCAGGCGTCAAGCTTCCCCGTACTTTTTGACAAGTGTCCTTCACAGGACGGCCAGAGCTTCTTTGCAGCTCAAGTCGGTGGCAGTGTGCTCGTACAGTTAACGCTCTATCTGTTGACGGCGCTGAGGGAAATGCTCCCGCTGTAGCAGCCCGGTTGAATAAAAGAAATTTGCTCTCTCACTGATGTTGTCTGTTTATTGTCCGTAATGCCTTCACAATGCCATCAGAACACCTTCACAACACCTTCACAACACTGTAAGAGCTAAAACAGATGAATTAACAATATTGGAATTAGTAAATAATTCACATGCATATAAATTAAGCAAAACAGTAGTCAATATAGCAACAGAATTACGAAATTAGTACTAACATTTACCATAAACAACTTAAATTACTCATAAATCAAACAAACACATAAAACCAATCTTAAAGAGACGATATGCTATAACATTATACAAATGCAAAAATATAAATTATGTATACCTTGTACTCCTTTCCAACCAGGTGCTAAACACAACAAATAAAATAAAATAAAATAAAACAGCGACTAGATGCCTAAATTTACTTTAAAAACCTTAAAAACTATAATTCAGATCCGTGAATCCGTGATCGCATGGTTCCGTGTCTCCCTCTGGCGCGCTCTCTGTGCGCAAGCGATCTGTTCACCCTTCCGGCAAGCCGCCTTTCAAAATAAAGGTCTCTATAGGTTAAATAACTAAGAGTGCAAAGTAAACCTTCAAAATATAATAAACACAATATTATGAATATTATACTATTATTAAGAAATATAGTTATTACGATAATATCAGAATAATATATTAATACCCAAAACTAAATAAAATAACTGAGGGTTATTTACACCCGCCACTGGAAGAAGCGGTCGCCGCCCATTTATGTCCTGCTGGCAGTTGGAGAGCAAAGGAGATGCGCACCCATCTAAGCCGTGCAGAACGTCTTCAGCACTCGCAGATCGTGCATACTCCGCCGCTGGCCAGGCTGCTTCTGCTTTACACACCATGGCCGTTCTTTTCTCGAGAAAAGGAGTTTTCCATAGCGTTTGCAACGCATTACTCGTTCCCTTATCTCTCAGGGAATAGAGGTTACGTTCTGCCTTCCCTTTCACATGAGTCAGGTAACAAAACTGACAAAAAAAAAAGTAGCCTATTTCACCCCAATGATAGTAATATTTCATATATTTCTCACATTTTGATCAATATAGATTTTTTTTTATTACATTTCAAATTTTGCTCTGGACATTTTTTTTATGTTTGTATTCAACATAATATCCCAGCAAACACAGAACGTTGGCACAACGTAGCCAACCTTCTGACAACGTTTTAACAACATGGCCAAAAGGTTGCTATAACTACGTTGTGTGGTGAAGTTGTTACAGCGTTGTCACAATGTTGGCATTAAACCATTGTTCAGGGCCATTGCTTAAGGTTGTGCCTAGGGTGTCTTGACAACCACTGGACTACATAATGTACTCGTCACTGCCCTGAAGCGGGAAAATCAGCATTAAATTACAACCACCTGTTGTTGGGCTCATTGTGTTCTCATTCATCATCCAGCAAGGATACGTGAGTATTGCGTTTAGCCTACCTCAGCTATCAAACACAACCTACAACTTTAATTTCTAATGTGATTAATGTAGCATCGCTCGCACTGTTTAGTTTTTCGTTTGATTTTTCCGCTATTTAGTCTTGTAAACTCGCGCTAAATCGGCCCAAAGTCCGGCGTCCGACCAGCGCGGAAGGTTATCACGTGTTCCTGTCCTTTTCTCATGCGGAGTATTGGTTGGTTATATTTGTAATACATTAATCATGTATTCTCTCGTAATTTCATCTGACTCCATAAATGAAAGGTTTTAATAATATCTGTGCCTCACTAAAAGTGAGCAAATGTTTGACTATTCCTTTTAACCATTAAATGAACAATGTCACAATCAGTTAGAATAATCACGTAACAATTTATTATGTCAGGTAAATGTATCATGCCAATTTCATAATCAATTCAAAGATAATCGATACAAAACATCAAATTCTTCGGAATAAAGAAAAGATGCAAACCCAACATTAAGAAATACATGAGGCTGAGAGATCTCGGTCTCTCAGCCTCACGGGCCATCTGAAGTACAGAAAAGGCCTCGATCTCCCTACTGCAATTCCTTAAATAGACAAACCTTTTACCTGGAAACATGTAACAATAGAAAGACCTTACTACCTTTTATTTTATCTGTCTGGATATGAGATATCTGTACCAGTCGCACTGTGACATTTTAAATGATACCAAACTTGAATTTATCAATTCTTACAGTTTTCCCTCCTTGACTCCGTGGGTCAAATTCAAATGAGCTCCTATGGAGTCACTGATAAACGTCTGTTGTCATTCTTGAGATGTCACCCAAAAATTGTCTTTTCAATGTTAGCATCTGTAGAAGCTTGCAGAGGGCTGTGTTCACCTGCAGAACACCTGGTCTCACCAGGTGTATGTTGCTTGAGTCCAGCAGGTGGATGAATGCATTCAGGTTCTCTTCCTGTAATCCTGTGACGTGAGCAAAGTTCATAGAGTCAATCTGGACCTTTGTGACTTGTTCAGTTGATGTGTCACTCCTCCATGGAGAAACTTCTGCTTCTCTGGCACCTTCTCCACGATGATGATCTGACCCTTCTTGACCGATCCTGTCACCTCCAGCGGTGGGGTTGTCTGGGCAGACCTCAGTGGATGAAGGGCTTCTCCTTAGTTCACACTGCTTTGTGTGAAAAGCTTGAGACACCTGAAAAGCATCTTAAATGTCCACTTCACGATTGAGCACTTATGAACTTGAAGTCATATGGAAATGCATGGGAACACATAATGCAACAAAACAAAATCATGTCATGTCTAATATAAAATATCATGTTCATGTCAGCAAGTGCGAATGGTACATCTGGTCTCAAATGTTTCTCAGGGTCATGCAGAATGGTCTCATTTTAAATATCCAATTCTTCACTACCACTGTGATGTTAAATGGTAGTGGAATTTAAATATTCTTGGTCTGAATTATTCAAAGGAAATGCAGCAAGAGGTCGGTGTAACCTAAATAAATAACAGCAATAATAATATTCCATCACAATTAGGATCAAAATGAGTTTCAGAAATGTTTTTCTGAACTACTCAAAGGTAATGCAGAAATCAAAATAAGTTTCAGAAATTAAAATCAAAATGGGAAAGAGGAAAATGCAGAAATAAAAGTAAGTTTCAGAAATAAAAATAAAAAAATGGGAAAGAGGAAAAATGCAGAAATCAAAATGGGCAAGAGGTCAGTGTAAACCAAATAAATGGTAGGATCAATGGTTTTATGTGTTTGTGTCTTTTAGAATGTCAGAGTGTTTTTGTCTGCGAGAGAGAGAGAGAGTGTGTGTGTGTGTGTGTGTGTGTGTGTGTGTGTGTGTGTGTTTATCTTTGTCTGTGACAGAGAGTGTTTGTGTGTGTGTTTGTGAGAGAGTGTGTGTGTGTTAATCTGGCTAAATCACAGTCGATGACAGAGTTGAATTGTAAATTTTGTAATTGATTGAAGCGCTCACACTTCAGATCTATCTTTTGTTTATTTATTTTTTTGATGTTTCTGTTATTAGTGGTGTGTTGACAAATCAGGGGCCCTCTGATCTTCCAACCACCCTAATAACAATCAGAAAATTTGAACATTTTGAAGTTTGATAGCAGGTCTGTCTCTGCTTTATAATTCGCATCATTGACTTGTGACTGTAGCCATTCATATGTATATTTCAGTGTTTCCCATGAGTTGGCAGTGTGTGTTGTGAATAGCGCATGCCATGTGTGTCTCTTTTAGACTGTCATCATGGGATCAGTTTTACCATCCTATGTGTGTGAAGCTATCTGGATCTGTTAGTGTGAAGATGGACAGTAGATCTTTAGTGAAGTGACACTTTTGGACTCTATGTCATCTTTATCTTCTTATGATGTGTAGTGTGGGAGGTGTGTGTTCAGTGTTCATGTCTCGGAGATGGGTGGAATATAATCTATAACAATTGTGTTGCAAATTTAGTTCCAGTTCTAAACTGGGAGGCCATATTTATGCAGTAATGTGATAGTGTGAAGTGTGAAAGGCCTTTTGTAATATCTTTTCACCCATCTCCCGAGTCTCAGGTTATGTTCTAACAATTCCGCTGTCCTGGATTTGCTCCAGGTGGGCTCCTGTCCCCTCCTTTCACCCGTCTTCTGAGGAATTTGCAAAGTAAGCCTGAGACAGAAAACAGAGGAGAGCGAACCACAGACAGACAATTCCAATATTTCACAAACATTAAATTCAGACGTGTGGAATTCTTTCACTTGTTCCATTATCATGTCAGTTGCAATTTTTAATACCAGATGTCACATGAAACCCAGTTTCATTGACCAAGTCTGAATTGTTGCTGTTGTTTCAGTGTGTTGTGACACCTGAAGGCCGCTGCATGATCAGTGCAATGCTCATTGCTTTCTCTCATTACAGCCAGATTTGTTAGTGTCGTTCACACATTTTAGTTAGTGCAGATATTTTTTGACCTGCAAAAAAACTGTGGTACCTCTGTCCGCTATTTAGCATTTTACACCCTCCTTGTAAATTTACTTCTCAGATTAGATAACATTTTAGTTGTTGCACAATTTGGTTTGCTATTACCTGTGCCACAATTCTAGCCGTGTTTTCTACCGGTGAAAAATAAAGGCTTACCCCTCCGCTTTTGGCACTGGGTAGCACACAAATGAAATTCTGTTTTAGAAATTCAGTTTTAATGACGAAAGTCACACTTCTCCAATTGTTGTCCTGCTCAGCGAGTGTAATATGTTTATTATAATTCAAGTTATAATATAATTATATTCTCTAACAATACAAGTCAATTATATTGTTTTCGGTCTCTTAAGAGTCTCCGGAACAACTTAACGCATGGTCAAATCTCTGCTTGTTCTCATGTCAATACATTTGAATATGAAAAGGCTTTTGGCTCAGGACTGATAAGATGTACATTCGCTGTTTCTCTTTTTTCTTTTCTAGGTTTCAAATACCTTTTCTTCTCATTTAGTCTTTTTAAATGGTCATTTTAACGTTTGATTATTCTATTTACTCTTACTTTATATTTTCCGTTTATAGATAAGGAAACTATATCGCTTTGCAGTCCTTCTCCTAAGGATGCACGACACAAGTGGTCAGTCCCGAAGATCAGAAGCTGAGGCAATGGCTAAATATCTAGGACGTTGCCGTAATCCCAACGCGCAACAATCAAAGATATATTCAGTAGCCCTCTTGGATGCCCTTCAGGAACTCAATTCAACCGTTTTCCAAAACTATTAAATTAGAACAGAAGTCATCGGAAGCGTCCAAGCTAGGTTAATCAACCAGCGTAAAGCTGATCCTAGTCGGACTAACCCATCCTCTCATCCAAGCAGCCCGCACACTTCCTGATATCAGCTATTAACCGTCGTTAATCTCTGACGCAATCTTGTGGAATATACGAATCCGTTAATCTATTTTGGAAAAAACAAATCTAAGAGTAATTCAGAATACATTCAAACATAACAATATTTCGTTCTCTGAAGCCTTAAATATGAAAAGGTTTTTTGTTTCAGGATTAAATTAGATGCGTTCGCTGTTTCTGATTTTCAAATTCATTGTGAATCACATTATAGCCATCAAATTCAGCACAGACACACGCGTTTACTTCAGTTAACACAGGACACATGGCCTAGAATACAACATCTACAACCCTTTTACCTAAGTGTTCCAAATACACCCACAGCAAAACAATAGAATACAACATCTATATCACCTTTGCCTAAGTGTTTCAACTACACTTACAGTAAAGCAATCCTGTGTTTAAAGAATAAACTTTAAATTAGCCTATGTGCATGTTGTAGCACAAACAACCAAATTGTGTTCTATGTGCACAATGTGTTAAGCACAACTTCAAATTTGAAAATCCAAACAGAATCATTGCAAACATGAATATGTATCACATCATCCTGTTTTTCTCAAACTTGCTTTTAAACAAATGCATCGACTTGTCTTTTTGTTTAAAATAGTCTGTCAAGATTAGTTTAGGTTTAGTATAGGATATTAATGTTTTCAATGTGGCTTTTGGGCCTACCAGTCAGCCAGCATTTAGCATTTAGCATTAGTCCTGGACGCAGCATGGCTTTAGCATTTAGCATTAGTCTTGGACGCAGCATGGCTTTAGCATAGCCTTGAGCGTTTTTATTGAAAACAGCATGCCAATAGCATTTAGCAATAGCCTTAATATTTGAGTCTTAGCCTGTACATAATATCATCCTGTTTTCCCAAAATGTTCTTTTCATAAACAATGCATCGATCTGCCTTTTTATTTATAAGATCACGTGTTTTCCGATCGTTTACAAACTTAGATTTTTCTTTCTCTGTTTTCTGTTAGTTTGCTCATTCTTTTCACGTGTTGCTGGTTTCAACAATGGCCGGAAAACATGCGCCTGATTTTAAAACTTTTAGTCTTTACTTTTTTAGCTCTTCATCGAGTTATTAATTATTTGGAAGATGTTATTCTCACTTGTTTCGTTTCCTGTTGCTTAGGCAAAATAAGAAGATCTTTAAAATCTAATGCACAAGGGTTTTCATTCTTCATCTGGCTACCGCATCACGTTCTAAACAAAGGGCTTTAATTCCGACCCGTAAACAATGCAAACATTTCTTCAACACTTCTATAAAGGGCAGAAAAAGTTTACTTACCATCGCGGCGGAAGAAAGAGAAGATGTTCAAACCTCTTGTTGATTTTAAAATCCCAAATACTTGCTGAAAAGGACATTTCTCGTGAAACTGTTTTGATCTGTTTTGAGATCACGTCCGAGGTCACCATTTGTAAACTCGCGCTAAATCGGCCCAAAGTCCGGCGTCCGACCAGCGCGGAAGGTTATCACGTGTTCCTGTCCTTTTCTCATGCGGAGTATTGGTTGGTTATATTTGTAATACATTAATCATGTATTCTCTCGTAATTTCATCTGACTCCATAAATGAAAGGTTTTAATAATATCTGTGCCTCACTAAAAGTGAGCAAATGTTTGACTATTCCTTTTAACCATTAAATGAACAATGTCACAATCAGTTAGAATAATCACGTAACAATTTATTATGTCAGGTAAATGTATCATGCCAATTTCATAATCAATTCAAAGATAATCGATACAAAACATCAAATTCTTCGGAATAAAGAAAAGATGCAAACCCAACATTAAGAAATACATGAGGCTGAGAGATCTCGGTCTCTCAGCCTCACGGGCCATCTGAAGTACAGAAAAGGCCTCGATCTCCCTACTGCAATTCCTTAAATAGACAAACCTTTTACCTGGAAACATGTAACAATAGAAAGACCTTACTACCTTTTATTTTATCTGTCTGGATATGAGATATCTGTACCAGTCGCACTGTGACATTTTAAATGATACCAAACTTGAATTTATCAATTCTTACAGTCTCATTCGTTTCTTTGCTCCTCTGGATTTGTGGATGTTTCCCCGGTGACACCTGCTTTCGGCTACTGCATGTCTGCCATATACCGGTTTTGTTCATTAAATGTTCTGATCTGCCTTTGCTTTTTATGTTTTATTTATTATACTTAAAATAAATGTGTATATTCGTTTCTTTCTTTTTTTTTTTTTTCACAAATGACTTTTTGAAGTGCAATTTGATTATACGGTTTTAATAAAGTTGAATTAACGAAACCTTCTGTCATTTTTACTCTTCAAAGTTGTTATGTATAAAGCGTTGTTACTTTAAGACATAAGTATTGGGTGGAGTTATAGAATGATGACGAAGTTACATGCTCAAGTGAATACAAGTGAATGTGAGCAATAAAGGAATGCGCGTTCTTTAGTTCCTGAATTGATGTTTCAGACTCTTCTTTAGTGTCCTCTGTCTTTATAAAAAGGGAAAGACACGACAAAGTGGCGACGAGGATGTTTTGAAAGAACCTCTGCGTGTTTGAATTGCCGAAGACTAACGTTGGAGTAGTGAAGTGCAGAAAACAGCTGAACGCGGCGCGAGCTCGGAGAGACGTTATGGCTGGCGTAATAGGAAATATCGGAGAATTCAACGAAAATGTTGAACAATGGAGCTCATACACGGAGCGATTTGAATATTTCCTGCAGGCAAACGCCATTGAGGGTGAGAAGATTGTGCCTACGTTCCTCAGTGTGATGGGTGCAAAGACTTTTACTTTGCTACGCAGTCTCGTACAGCCTAGAAAACCAGGTGAGAAAACTTATGACGAGATTGTTGCAGTGTTGAGCGCACATTTTTCACCTAAACCGCTGGTGATAGCAGAACGATTTCGGTTTCACAAGAGAAATCAGGAAGATGAAGAAACTGTTACTATGTTTGTGGCTGCACTGAAGAAACTTTCAGAACAATGTGAATTCGGCGATGTTTTGAATGATACCATCAGAGACAGGCTCGTTTGTGGATTAAGAAGCGAAGCCATTCAAAAAAGGCTGTTAAGTGAGAGTAATCTCACATTGCAGAAAGCCACTGAAATAAGTGTAAGCATGGAAATTGCTGCTAAAGAAGCACAGCACTTCAGTAGCTCAGATAAAGTTCATAAATTGTCTGCTGACATGAGCACTTTCCAGAATTCCCCTAGCAAAGCATCTAGTAATGCAACATGTTTTAGATGTGGCAAAGTCGGACATCTTGCATCTGAGTGTTGGAGTAAAGAGTTGGTGTGTCGTAGTTGTGGAAAAAAAGGCCACATAGAACGTGCTTGCAGAGGAAAACAAAAGGTTGCAAAACAAAAATTCAGCAAAATGCCTGGCACATCAAAGAACAAGAAGAATGTGTATACAATGCAGTCAAATTGCAAGTACACAGACGACACTGATTCCTCCTTAGAGGAAGTTCCTTTGAAAATTCTAGCCGTGGAAGGAGACTCCAAAGGCTATTGGGTGACACCTGTCATTGAGGGAGAGCCGGTGTGTATGGAGATAGACACTGGTGCTGCTGTTTCTATTGTGTCAGATGCTGTGTATCACAGAACCCTAAAACATGTTTACTTGAAGCTCTCCAAGATAGTGTTGAAAACATATACAGGGGAGCCTGTGACATTAAGAGGGGTAATGGATGTGGAAGTGGAATTAAATGGTCAGTCAGCAACGCTGCCACTGTATGTGGTAAAAGGGAACTACCCAGCTTTACTGGGACGAGAATGGATGGAAACGATTAAACTGGACTGGCCGACGGTGCGAATGGTGTCAAAGGGTAACACGGAGCTCAGGGATGTTCTAGAGAAACATGCTGATGTTTTCAAGGATGAGCTGGGGACAATGAAAGACATTACAGCCAAACTCGACATTAAGCCTGATAGTAAGGCCAAGTGTTGCAAAGCCCGTTCTGTGCCATATGCGATCAGATCGAAAGTTGAGTCCGCTCTGGAAGATCTGGTAACCAGTGGAGTCATCGTACCAGTGAGTAACAGTGAGTGGGCTACGCCTGTAGTACCCGTCCCTAAAAAGGATGGTTCCATTAGAATTTGTGGTGATTTTAAAGTCACAGTAAACCCTGTACTGTCTCCTGACCAGTATCCACTTCCCCTCATTGATGATCTGTTTGCTGGCTTGGCAGGGGGAAAGCGGTTCAGCAAACTTGATTTGAGTCAAGCCTACTTACAAATGAGAGTTGATGAGAACTCTAAGGAGTTACTGACAATTGTCACACACAAGGGGCTTTTCAGATACCAGCGTCTTCCTTTTGGTATCACATCGGCCCCTTCGCTTTTCCAGAGGGCCATGGACCAGGTGTTAAGTGGCCTGTCGGGGGTGCAGTGCTACTTGGATGACATCCTGGTAACAGGAAAAACTGAAGCGGAGCATCTGAGTAATCTGGATGGTACACTCCAGCGCCTAAAGGAATATGGTTTAAGAGTGAGAAAAGACAAATGTGAGTTTTTCAAGCAGTCAGTAGAATATCTTGGTCATGTGATCGATGCTGATGGACTGCACAAGGCACCTTCAAAAGTAAAAGCCATACTTGAGGCTCCAGCACCACAGAACACCAGCCAGCTCCGCTCATTCATAGGTCTTCTAAATTATTATGGACGATTCATCAGTGGCTTAGCCACACTGTTGAAACCACTACACCAACTTCTGTGTAGTAACAAGTCATGGGAATGGACACAACAATGTGAGACCACTTTTCAAGAAGCTAAGAAAGCTCTGGTGAAGTCCGGTGTGTTAACCCATTTTAATCCAAAGCTTCCCCTGCAGTTAGCCTGCGATGCGTCACCTTATGGTGTAGGAGCTGTGATATCCCACATCATGCCTTCAGGAGAAGAACGGCCAATAGCATTTGCCTCACGCACGCTGAACAAAGCAGAGAGCAAGTATGCGCAAATTGAGAGAGAAGCTTTGGGAATAATTCTTAAAAATTCATTAGTAGGATATATCTCGTTTAAAATTTTGAAGTTCACTTCCTTAACTTTAGGAGGAAGGGGAAAAGATAAATAATTTAACCAAAATGTTTTTTTTTTCAACCAAATCAAAATCTCTAAGCACATAATCGCGTCTAATTGGGTTTGGGTAGTACGCCTGTAAAATAAAACTTCTGATAACTCTATTTGTGCATTTATCACAGAAATCATGGCCTTCTAAGGAGAGCGGTCTCAGTTCTGGGGAGATTTTGGAGTACAACATGTCATCTTTAACCATTAATCTTAAAGGGATTGGTATGGCTCTGATCATTCTATTAAAAACATTTACGTTACACTGTAATTGGTACTTCTCACAAAACTCTCTATACAGTAACAAATTTCCATAATCATCCAAGAAATGGGCAATAGCCCAAATCCCTTTAGATTTCCATTCCTCAATAAATACAGCTTTTCTGCCAAACTTTATATATCTACTATTCCAAACTGGAGTGTTGTGAGGTGTGAAGTTATGTTTGAACAATAATTTCCAGTAGAGCAGCACTTGCTGATGGAAGGCTGAAAGTTTAACTGGTAACGAGTTACACTCAAAGTCACAACATAATAAAAATTGTATTCCCCCCAATTTATTAAAGATAGCAGTAGGAACAATAAACCAAAAGGAGTGGCTATTTTGAATAAAGGATTTTAACCATTTTAATTTCAAAACTCCATTCATAATGTCAAAATCAATCGCATTCACACCACCATCTTCATATTTTTTAATCATGTCATCCTTTCTTATATACTGACATCTATTCCTCCAAATAAATTTAAAATTCACCTTATTTATTAATTTAAACATTCGTGACGATATGGGCAAGGAGAAGGCTGGATAGATGAGCCTGGACAAACTATCCATTTTAGACAAAAGAACTCTTCCAAAGATGCTAAGTTTTGTCTTACATTTATCTATGTTATTCAACACATTTTTATTCTCCATAACCTCTTTATCTTTAGAAAAAGTAATCCCCAAATATTTCACTTCCTTTTTAATTTGTATATTAGATAATGACAGCAAAGGAGACTCATGCAATGTTAACATTACACATTTGTTTAGGTTTAAATGTAGTCCCGAGGCTTTAGAAAACTGGTCAATAGAATGTAAAGCTAATGGAATTTGATGTTCATCTTTTAGAAACAACGTTGTGTCGTCAGCAAACTGACTTAGTTATATCTCTATCCAGTACTGTTAAACCTTTAATACCATTATTTTTAATCAATATAGATAATAGCTCTGCAACCATTATAAATAATAATGGAGAGCTACCACAACCCTGCCGAATCCCCCTTTTAATTGGAAATCTTGAGCAGGTTCCATGCCCTAGAGCTACAGAGCTATTGATTCCATTATATAACATTTCAATTAAGTTTATAAATTTTACTCCAAAACCAAAATGCTGCAAAGTTTTCAAAATAAAAGGATGTTCAACAGCATCAAATGCTTTGTAAAAATCAAAAAAAAATAAGAAACCCACTTTCTTGAACAATTTCACTATAATCAAGTAAATCTAAAACCAATCTAATATTATTATGAATTGATCTCCCCCCCAAAAACCCAGATTGTGTCTCACTTATTATTGAAGAAATACCCTTTTTCAGCCTAGCAGCGATAGCACCAGAGAAAATTTTATAATCAATGTTAAGCAAAGTGATAGGCCTCAAATTGTCTAATATTATTTTATCTTTACCAGCTTTTGGGATCAATGTAATTAAACCTTGCTTCATACTTTCAATCAACTCTTTTTTTTTCAATTCCTTCTTTTAGGGCACTGAATAATACATTTCTCAAATCTCTCCAAAAAAAATAAAAAAATTATTAGTGAGCCCGTCTGTCCCTGGGGATTTATTTAAGGGCATCCTCTCAACCACTGAATCCAATTCTTCTATTTTAAGATCTGAATCACATAAAACTTTGAAAGAGTCCTCAATACAAGGAATATTGTTCTGAATTTGAGCAAAAAAAAGATCTGACTCATAAGAGGAGAAATCTGAGGAGTATAATGTAGAATAAAACTGAAACACTTCTTTTTCAATTAGTTTAGAATCTTTACATTCCTCACCTTGAATCATTAAACAACTAACAGAGTTCCTTTGCAGTCTATTCTTTTCTAAATTGCTGGAATATGAAGAGTTCTTTTCACCTTCCTCGATCCATTTAGCCCGCGATCTTATATATGCACCCTGTGCCCCCTCAAGATACAAATTATATAATTTACTTTGAAGCTCCATAACCTTATCCTTATCATAATTATTTAAAAGAGGTTTGCTACAACACTGACTTATTTCACAAATTAAGTTCCTTTCATATTCTCTTTTTTCTTTTATTAATTTCTTAGAAAAAATAATGGAAAATGTTCGAATTTTAAATTTTAGATATTCCCATTTACTTATATTACCAACAAAAGAATTATTTATCTCTATATCTCTAATTATTTCCCTAATTTTGACAATCAATATAAAAATGTCTCAAATCTCCCTTTACTGCAGTGAGGAGAGGAGGAGTGAAAAAAAGCGCAGGCAAGCCGGACAGTTCTCTCTTCTCGCAGTGGATCCGACACCTGCAAGATCAAAGATGGATTTTGCGGGATTCACACTTGTGCACAGCGTTGCTAATAAACTGGATGTAATTTAAGTTCTGTTGCTTTTATATGAAAATAATTATAATGAACAAGACACCCATTTAATTACATACCAAAGACGTGTTTATCAATCCCTTTTAGTCTAATCACAGACATGTTTTATATATATATAGCCTATATATATTTGTAAATATGACAGCAAATAACCCATAGGATCACACTGTCAGAGAGTTTGGGAATACTAAAGCATTATTATGACCGCCGCTAGCATAGCTAGCGAAAGCGGTCATATAGGGATTGTCAAAGTTTTTTTCTTTTTTTTTCTCGTCATCTACTGAATTTTTCGTCATCGATACCAGGGTCACAGAGAAGTCCCTTTCTATGTTGTGCAAAAATGACTCAATTTAAGAAGGCCTACACATTTAGAAAACTTTCAAAGACTGTTAATGTTTTTGTTGTTGAGTCTGATGAAGGTAAAATCACTCGGATTTACTTTGATATGTTTATTCTATTGTTATTTTTCTACTCACTGTTTTTTTTCCCTTATGTTAGATGAGGAACGACCTATAACACAAAAAGGTAATATAGTTGTACTTCCATTGAATTAAAGGAATATTCCAGGATTTGTGATATAAAACTGTATACTTGTTTTCAAAAGTATAGTCACATGATTTACACATATGCTAATAACATTTTTATGGCTTTAAAAAAAAAAAAAAAAAAAAAAAAAAAACTACAGCTCAAGCATGTACAAGAGTGCAACTGTTGGACTAAAAATGGGTCTTACAGACATCTTTTTTTTTTATCTAATGATTTATTTTAGGTTTAAAGTTCCATCTCCTTCATCACAACTGCAGCCACATCAGTCCATTTCTGCCAACTTTCAGAATCAAGGTACATTAAAACCGGTTTTTTGTTTGATAACTAGACACATGGATACAGATATTAATCTGAATAATGTTTTTGTGACTTGTTAGGAAGTGTGAATGATCCACAATCTCTTCGAGATGGAAACTATTTAATTTCATCATAATTATCTTACTTATTGTCTCCCAAACAGACGTATGTGTTAATTTTTTGCATTGCTGTAGTTAGTTATGTCATTAATTTCTAAACAAATTCTGAACAGAAATATACAAGCTATTTGAGAATTTGGAGAGGAGAATCATACTGAAACTGGACGAAATCCAGGAAAACATCACCTCAGCGGTCAGAATGCAGAATCTGAGGCAGCCAAGCACATCTTATCTCTGATCTCACATAGAGGTGCTGGAGGAACCTTAGTAAGACTGTGGAGGAATTAGAAGAGCTGTGTGAGAAGCTAAAACATGCTGACCTTCCAAAGAAGATGGTAGTGCCACAACACAAGTAACATTACTAACCTGAAATACTTTAAAAACAATCCACTCTTGTGATTAATTGCTGTTTTTTGTTGTTTGTAGATTCGTTATCTGTGTCTTCAGAGTGGAGGATCCTTGGGAGATGGAATGAAAGTAAAAATGACGGCCAAGTAACCCATACTTGGAATTTGACCTCTGCATTTAACCCATCCAAGTTAATGCACACACATTAGGAGCAGAGTAGTGAGTAGTTAACACACACACACACACTGCAAACGTGGATACACACACCCAGAGCAGCGGGCAGCCTTTGTGTGGCGCCCAGGGAGCGATTAGGGGTTAGGTGCCTTGCTCAAGGGCACCTCAGTCATTTCCCACCGGTTCTGGAATCGAACCAGCAACCTTTGGGTTACCAGTTCAACTCCCTAACCACTAGGCCATGACTGCCCCTTAACATTTTTATAAGGAGGAATAAGGAGAATGTTAAAAAAAAATTGGAGATAACTCCTTATGGAAACTTTATAGCTAACAAAGGGAGAAAGGGAAAGCTTAAATTTCAGCAGCTCCTAATTAATGATGTGATCATACGTAAGTTTCAAAACTTGCCACTAATGACTAATAATGTATCTGTGTCAATCCCCAAAATCTCACTATTTGGAAATATAAAGAAGTTTGTTCATCGTAAATGTAAAATTTGTTAGTTTTCAGTACTTAGCGTTCAGACTCGGCACTCATTTTGAAAACAAGATTAATGTTTGAAGCATTTTAATAGAACTTTAAACATCTACCGGAGTGCAAGTTTTAATAACTGTGATCTCTGTATGTAATCAAGGTGCCTGCAGTAAGGCATATCCACACCAAAAGACCCAGAGTGTGGAGGAAATGATTGCTGGGACCCTGAAACATGCCCCAGATCAGCACATCAGGCAAGTGCATAACATTTAATTCTAGCAGTTATAATAGGTTAGATAGGTACATTAGATGGGTACATTAGATGGGTACGTTAGATGGGTACATTAGATGGGTACATTAGATTGGTACATTGTAACATTGACCATATGACAGATTAAAATGTTATCTGATATAATAAAAAATATACAGGCTGCGAAACAAACTATAATATTTTGTCAATAAAATACAACTATTACATTTTTCATATAAAATGCATTTCAAGACATAGGTAGAAATAGCATAGAAATAGCTTTAAAACCATGTCAGCGAGCATTAGATTATTTGTCAATACCTTATCACCTCTTATGCTATCCATAACTCTTTATCTTTCTCTCAGTCTTTGCATAGAGCTGAACTTTTTTAATTTACTGAAGGCTACACATTTTACTATATTAATTCTCAATATGTACACATTCATTTTTAATCTTTTGCCTAACATGATGAAAACGGCTTCATGTTTCTTGTCCCCTCACAATGACAGTAAACTAATTAGGCTGCACATGAATCACGTTACAAAGGCCATTTTCAGTTCAAAATGTTATAACGTTTAACATTTATAATCTAAAACAGTTGTCAAATATTAAATGTTTAGTTTATAGGTACTGTACTTACATCTTATCTCGCACTTGACCGTAAACTCGTGTCGACTGTGGATTCTTCCTGCTAAAAAGATTCGCGCTCAGCGACAGTGAATATAAAAGCCCGCCTACTTTGATTTGATTGGTCATCTCAAATATTTCTGACATTGACGAGCAGTAACAGACCAAAACTTCAACTATTTTAGCCTAACTTACATTAGCCTACTTATGATGTCATAAGTAAAACAAGAATATAGAGAGTATATTTTCAATTAGGCCTATGTTTTGTAGGCCTATATCATGTAGCGAGTTGCATGCATGATCAGTCGCCATGCAAGCTTATGAGTTACATTATGAGCTCATATGTAGAGATCGAGCTGTATGATGTTTGCATTTTCACATATGTGACCCTGGACCACAAAATCAGTCTTATGTGTATTTTTTTTTAAATTGAGATTTATACATCATCTGAAAGCTAAATACATAATCTTTCCATTGATATTAGGTTTGTTAGGATATGACAATATTTGGCCAAGATACAACTATTTGAAAATCTGGAAACTGAGGGTGCAGAAAAATCGAAATATTGAGAAAATCGCCTTTAAAGTTGTCCATTTCTATAGGCGATTGTGCTGCATCCACTCACAAAAATAATTTTTTAATATATTTAAGGTGGGAAATTGACTAAATATCTTCATGGATCATGATCTTTACTTAATATCCTGATGATTTTTGGCATAAAAGAAAAATCGATAATTTTTACCCATACAATGTTTTGTTGGCTATTGCCACAAATATACCCGTGCTACTTAAGACTGGTTTTGTTATCCAGGGTCACATATGCACAATGATAACATAAACAGTTACTAATTACTGTGCTCATTTCGTTATTTCAGGTTAGAAGCCAACAGGAAGAATTTCCATCGGAGTAACCCCGGCCACAGCTGACAACCAGATCCAGATCCAGATCATCCATCTATTATCTCATAACTCAAATACACGACGGAATTCGTTAAAATAACCTGTATTAACCACTTGAGGTGACTTTTAACTCTGAAACATTAATTATTCAACACATACATGCAATACTCTTCCCATTATAAACAAAAGGGTCAACTCTTAACATACAACTGCATTTAACGTCAGAATTGAGTAATTCAATACCATTTATCAAGCATTTTACACACACACAAAAAATATTAATTACAACACTCACCAAGAGAACTCAATTCTCGGCTATGAAGGGCAAAACTCCCAACTTTGGATATGTATTCTCTCCGTAGCAGTCAATAACACATTCACTCGTAACATCTGACCGATGAAACTCAATCCGCACTTTAATCTAAAAGTCTCTCTATTGTTTCTCTGATTTAACTCTTGGTTTGTTCGACTTCGTTCTAATTCTCCTTTCTTCTTCAGGATCGCACCAGCAGCTTCTCTAACTTGAACCTGCCGCTTCACTGTCTCGCATTGAGTGTTGCATCATCACCCTTGCCCTGAGTCCACCTATAAAGGCGGGGTTAACTCACACTCGTTGAATTGAACCAATCTTCATCTTGCTAAATTGGATAACTTTTCTAAATGAGTTTTATGATTTTAGTTTATGCATTTTCTTATTTTCTCTTAGAATCTTAAACTTTCTTCTTTTTTTTCCCCTTTCCCCACAGATATTAATAAAATAACTGTTTAGTATTTTCACAAGTGTTAGTCTCTTTTTTCTTTTTTTTCTTGCTCTCTCTCTCCTTACATCAACAGAATCTCTCCAGTGACCTGGGTTACATACGCTAAATTGGTTTTCTAGTTTTAAAACGGTCACCATTGATTACATTTCTAAATGAATTATGACGATGAATTCCACTACCTGATCACAGCAACTCTACATCCAAACGCTTGCCTGAATACCATTGGCATTGTGGCTTGAAGTGCATGTCGCTCTGGCCACGCAATTCAAAACTTCAATCTCTCATGAAGAATGCCAATTAACTTCTAGAAACTGTGGAGCAAGAGACATTGAACCTGAAAGCCAAATCTTTCAGAGGAAGGTTTAGTCTCAACCTCAGCAAAACTAAAATGACCAGTTCAAATTGAGAAAGCACAGACAAATGGCCACAGCTGGTGATATAAGGTTGACAAACCTGCATTAAAACTAAGAAGTTGTGGAGTCCAGTGTAAAACTTTGTCTTGTCTTCATTCTTCTGAAAAGACTCTTGGCTAAGCTGTGTGTCCAGTGCTTTATTCCTGAGATCTCCCAGCTCTGCTGTGGTTTGCTTCAGAACATCTTCCATCCTCTCAGTGTCATCCATGGTTAGGTCCGTCTGGCATATATATAGCAGTAGGGAGAGGGATTCGTTCTTCACATCACTCTCCACATTATTAATGACGTGAACTGTTTAGTTGCTTAGTTGTTCACATTCTTATAAAGCGCCAAAGTTATTTGCATTCATATTTGTATACAGTTGTTTAGCCAGGGTAGTTTAGCAATCTATTGTGCAAGTCTAATTCAAAGTTTACAATTCAATCCAATCCAGCTTTATTGGCATGAACGTAAAACAACAATATTGCCAAAGCTACACATAAATGACAGAAGAACAATTCATTTGATACGGTTCATTAATCACTATAAAAAAATAATAAAAAATATCTATATATTAAAAATAAAGTAAATAAAACGTTTACATGCATTATATGTTGTCAGAATCACATGTCTTCCTTATACAACTAGAATACTGGCAACACCTATTAATATTAATACAATTCCTTCACCTTGTCGGTCATGTGACATCTCTGTGGTGTCCTCTGGGTCCTTCACATTGTCGGTCATGTGACATCTCTGTGGTGTCCTCTGGGTCCTTCACATTGTTGGTCATGTGACATCTCTGTGGTGTCCTCTGGGTCCTTCACCTTGTCGGTCATGTGACATCTCTGTGGTGTCCTCTGGGTCCTTCACCTTGTCGGTCATGTGACATCTCTGTGGTGTCCTCTGGGTCCTTCACCTTGTCGGTCATGTGACATCTCTGTGGTGTCCTCTGGGTCCTTCACCTTGTCGGTCATGTGACATCTCTGTGGTGTCCTCTGGGTCCTCAGCGGACTCATGGAGGTCCAGCAATGTTGACCAATCCACCAAACCATGCTGATCGTCCCAGGACTTCATCCTCTCCTCTCGTATTCCCGATGCTTCTGTCACGGGCTTCTCCTTCTGATGACCGAGGTTAACTGTAGGAGCCCCGTTTACAGACTCAGCGTCGTATAAAGAACCAGGACAGCCTAAAGACAACAACACACATTAAATGCTTGTGGCAATAAGGCTGAACCCAGCTCAAAACACTTTGTGGGTCGCTTTGCTAACGTTACGTGTTTGTCTTCAGTCACAGGGGTAACTTACAAACTCAAAGAAAAGAAGAAACAATTACTTTGACTTTACAAAGTTCGGAAACTGGTACGTTACACAAACATAAGTTGTATTAACTCAGCTTTGACGAAGTGATCACTGCACACACGGGCCTGTCAGGATTCGGTTCCTCCCGACCGCAGACGTAGGATTGCAAGCCATTTTTCCGGGGGTTTTCGGGTCAACTTTTGGTACACGATAAAAACTCCTCGTGGTTTCTCGGTTTGATCGATCTGAGCAACCATAAACCATAGCTGCCAACTTTTGAGTTTTGCTTGGAGTGAGATTTATGGCGGCGGCGGAATTTTCTTTATTTTATTTTTTATTGCATCACAATAAGTGTATTGTGATTGTCAAAACATTTTAGTACCTAAACTGAATTTTATTAGGTTTAGTGACAACATGTTACAATGTTTAAATGGTACAATTTCTGGGGCCTGTTTCAATAAGGAGGTTCAACCAACTCTGAGTTAAAGCTCTGAGTTAAAGAGTTGACTTACCCTGAGATGGGAAACTCTGAGTTTTCGGTTACAGAACAGCTGAAATTAGTCAGTTCAATCAACTCTGAGTTGACCTACTCTGAGTTAAGCGTGTGCACCACCACTATAAAAAGCCTAATCAATGGAGCGCAGATATTATGAGTCACCATGGCAACAGCGTCAGACAAAAAGAGGTCTGCATATTTCTTCTTTTTAAATATCGGCTGCAGCAGCGAAGGACAGAGAGTTAGCTTGGAAGAAAATTGTTGCTCGAGTCAATGCGTAAGTTTACATTTTAATTAGGCCTACTGTTATACAGTTGGGTGTAATTAATTACCAAGTAATCTAAATAATGTAATTTAATTAAAGGGATTACTCTTAATTCTTCTGTGATTTAAAGTAAAATCTGATTTAATTGTATTAAATACTGTATAGACTATAGAACAATTTAGTGTATTTAACATGCATTTTTAAAAGGTATATTTTTAATGTAACCTTCTCCCTCTACACACTTTGGTCAATTCAAGAATAATTCATGCAATTGTATATTAATTTGAAAGCATTAAAAGTGCAGTTTCTTGTCCCTGCTTGTATTGTTCAAGTGGTTGAGGTTGATATGGGATTTAGTAGGCCTAATAAGTAGACCAATACTTTCTAAAGAGAGTAATTATTACATTAATCTAATTACAGTTGAAGATGTCATTTGTAGTAGTAATACAAGTAACTTGCCCAACTGTTATAATATCAGAGGTGAAACTGGAAGAACAGTATGTTATTCAACCTAATTTTAATGTTCATGTAGGTGCAATCCTGGAGGTATTAAAAGAACATGGCAGCAGCTGAAAATTAAATCTAAAAACATAATTCAATCAGGTAAGGCTTGAGCATATCATGGGTGTAGGCTAACTGACTTTACATTTGACATATTAAATAACTAAAGCATCCAGTGTCTAGCAGTGCAGCAGCATTTGTGGCTGGAGGGACTTCTTCAGAGCCAGTCACTCCCGAAGATCCAAGGGCCTCATAAAATGTAAGAGGTTTACATATGTGTTTTTTTTTTATTATTTTACTTTGGGTTGGGTTTTCTGTTGGTCCCAACAGATTCTGATAGTAATATCTGTCTTTTGGACTTCTTTAGAACTACATTATGTAACTCTATTCACTACTGTATTTTCAGTTGCCAGTTAAAGAGTTATATAGACTTCATCTTAGTAAAAAAAATAAAAATTGAAAAAAACAACAGTAAATTTTATTTATTAATAAAAGATTCATTTTATTAATAAAAATGTACTGAAAGAATGAATGAGGTGTTTAAACACCACTTCCTCTTTAAAAAAGGGGAGGAGACCGAAAGAAACTCTGGGTTTACTGAAGAAAACCTGCTCCTGACCAGGTTAGGTTCACAGAGTAAGTTACCATGGTAACTGACTCTGAGTATAAGTTACCTCTCTTTCAGAAACGGGCTTGACTTACTCTGCTTTCTCAGGTTTAACATACCTCCCATTCTGAAACAGAAAACCCAGTGTTTCCCTCATTTCAGGGTTAACATACTCAGAGTTTTCACTTAACCTCCTTTCTGAAACAGGCCCCTGGTAAGCTACGCTTTTTTATTATTTCAATTTAATTAAATGATTGTGATTTGATTTAAAATGGAGTCATATGGATAAATATTAGGTAGGCTACACAAGATAGGCCTTCCTTTTTCTCAAGAAAAAAACAACTCACCTAATGCTGTAAACACAGAGAGAGCCCTATCAGCTGGCAGAATTATTTAAGGTTAAAAATAGCTCAAATTAAATATAATGCGTTTTTTTTTATTATAATAACAACATTATTTAATGATATAAGTTAAAATATAATAAATATGTAAGATTGTACACATATTTAGCAAAATACTCTCTATAGCTCTTTTTTTCTAGCCAACTAACGTGCTATAGCCTATATTATGGTCATCAAATGGCTTTCCTGAGGTAATTGTTATGTGACATGATTGTTCTCCAGCGGTTTTATTGACCCCTTTGTTTGTTTGATTGGTCGATATTATGTATGAGGAATATACATTTCGGTAAGTTGTACTGTATCTTTCAACAGTGTTCATTCGTGTTTATTTACTATTAGCTAGAGATGATCGGGTCATAGCTGTCAACATTGAACATTGAAAATAAGGGAGATTTCCCGGAATACATCCCCAAAATAAGGGATCTTTTTTGTTTAACACGATTCTTACCCACAAACTTAAAAAAAAGCACTATCATTAACAGTCTAAAGAGTTTATAACTACACAACATATATATATATATATAAGAATGACAGACCAATGGATATGTTTAAAGTGCTTTATTTATGAACAAAGTAAATATAACACATTTTCATTTGCTACAACGTGTTTTATCTTAATGTTGGGAGACAGAGTGAGAAAGAGACAGACAGAAAGAGACAGACAGAAAGAGACAGAGTGAGAAAGAGACAGACAGAAAGAGACAGACAGAAAGAGACAGAGTGAGAAAGAGACAGACAGAAAGAGACAGAGTGAGAAAGAGACAGACAGAAAGAGACAGACAGAAAGAGACAGACAGAAAGAGACAGACAGAAAGAGACAGAGTGAGAAAGAGACAGACAGAAAGAGACAGACAGAAAGAGACAGAGTGAGAAAGAGACAGAGTGAGAAAGAGACAGACAGAAAGAGACAGACAGAAAGAGACAGAGTGAGAAAGAGACAGAGTGAGAAAGAGACAGACAGAAAGAGACAGACAGAAAGAGACAGAGTGAGAAAGAGACAGAGTGAGAAAGAGACAGACAGAAAGAGACAGACAGAAAGAGACAGACAGAAAGAGACAGAGTGAGAAAGAGACAGACAGAAAGAGACAGACAGAAAGAGACAGAGTGAGAAAGAGACAGAGTGAGAAAGAGACAGACAGAAAGAGACAGACAGAAAGAGACAGACAGAAAGAGACAGAGTGAGAAAGAGACAGACAGAAAGAGACAGACAGAAAGAGACAGAGTGAGAAAGAGACAGACAGAAAGAGACAGACAGAAAGAGACAGACAGAAAGAGACAGACAGAAAGAGACAGAGTGAGAAAGAGACAGACAGAAAGAGACAGAGTGAGAAAGAGACAGAGTGAGAAAGAGACAGACAGAAAGAGACAGACAGAAAGAGACAGACAGACAGAGTGAGAAAGAGACAGACAGAAAGAGACAGAGTGAGAAAGAGACAGAGTGAGAAAGAGACAGAGTGAGAAAGAGACAGACAGAAAGAGACAGAGTGAGAAAGAGACAGAGTGAGAAAGAGACAGACAGAAAGAGACAGAGTGAGAAAGAGACAGACAGAAAGAGACAGACAGAAAGAGACAGAGAGAAAGAGACAGAGTGAGAAAGAGACAGTGAGAAAGAGACAGACAGAAAGAGACAGAGTGAAAAAAAAACAGACAGAAAGAGACAGAGAGAAAGAGACAGACAGAAAGAGACAGAGTGAGAAAGAGACAGACAGAAAGAGACAGACAGAAAGAGACAGACAGAAAGAAAGAGACAGACAGAAAGAGACAGACAGAAAGAGACAGACAGAAAGAGACAGAGAGAAAGAGACAGACAGAAAGAGACAGAGTGAGAAAGAGACAGACAGAAAGAGACAGACAGAAAGAGACAGACAGAAAGAGACAGACAGAAAGAGACAGACAGAAAGAGACAGAGAGAAAGAGACAGACAGAAAGAGACAGAGAGAAAGAGACAGACAGAAAGAGACAGAGTGAGAAAGAGACAGACAGAAAGAGACAGACAGAAAGAGACAGACAGAAAGAGACAGACAGAAAGAGACAGACAGAAAGAGACAGAGTGAGAAAGAGACAGAGTGAGAAAGAGACAGACAGAAAGAGACAGACAGAAAGAGACAGACAGAAAGAGACAGACAGACAGAAAGAGACAGACAGAAAGAGACAGACAGAAAGAGACAGACAGAAAGAGACAGACAGAAAGAGACAGAGTGAGAAAGAGACAGACAGAAAGAGACAGAGTGAGAAAGAGACAGACAGAAAGAGACAGATAGAAAGAGACAGACAGAAAGAGACAGACAGAAAGAGACAGAGTGAGAAAGAGACAGACAGAAAGAGACAGACAGAAAGAGACAGACAGAAAGAGACAGAGTGAGAAAGAGACAGAGTGAGAAAGAGACAGAGTGAGAAAGAGACAGAGTGAGAAAGAGACAGACAGAAAGAGACAGAGTGAGAAAGAGACAGAGTGAGAAAGAGACAGACAGAAAGAGACAGAGTGAGAAAGAGACAGACAGAAAGAGACAGACAGAAAGAGACAGACAGAAAGAGACAGACAGAAAGAGACAGAGAGAAAGAGACAGACAGAAAGAGACAGACAGAAAGAGACAGAGAGAAAGAGACAGACAGAAAGAGACAGAGTGAGAAAGAGACAGAGTGAGAAAGAGAGAGTGAGAAAGAGACAGACAGAAAGAGACAGAGTGAGAAAGAGACAGACAGAAAGAGACAGACAGAAAGAGACAGACAGAAAGAGACAGAGTGAGAAAGAGACAGAGTGAGAAAGAGACAGACAGAAAGAGACAGAGTGAGAAAGAGACAGAGTGAGAAAGAGACAGACAGAAAGAGACAGAGTGAGAAAGAGACAGACAGAAAGAGACAGACAGACAGAAAGAGACAGACAGAAAGAGACAGAGTGAGAAAGAGACAGACAGAAAGAGACAGAGTGAGAAAGAGACAGACAGAAAGAGACAGACAGAAAGAGACAGACAGAAAGAGACAGAGAGAAAGAGACAGAGAGAAAGAGACAGAGTGAGAAAGAGACAGACAGAAAGAGACAGACAGAAAGAGACAGACAGAAAGAGACAGACAGAAAGAGAAAGAGACAGACAGAAAGAGACAGACAGAAAGAGACAGAGAGAAAGAGACAGACAGAAAGAGACAGACAGAAAGAGACAGACAGAAAGAGACAGACAGAAAGAGACAGACAGAAAGAGACAGACAGAAAGAGACAGAGTGAGAAAGAGACAGACAGAAAGAGACAGACAGAAAGAGACAGAGTGAGAAAGAGACAGAGTGAGAAAGAGACAGACAGAAAGAGACAGAGTGAGAAAGAGACAGACAGAAAGAGACAGACAGACAGAAAGAGACAGACAGAAAGAGACAGAGTGAGAAAGAGACAGACAGAAAGAGACAGAGTGAGAAAGAGACAGACAGAAAGAGACAGACAGAAAGAGACAGACAGACAGAAAGAGACAGAGAGAAAGAGACAGACAGAAAGAGACAGACAGAAAGAGACAGACAGACAGAAAGAGACAGACAGAAAGAGACAGACAGAAAGAGACAGACAGACAGAAAGAGACAGACAGAAAGAGACAGACAGAAAGAGACAGACAGACAGAAAGAGACAGAGAGAAAGAGACAGACAGAAAGAGACAGACAGAAAGAGACAGACAGACAGAAAGAGACAGACAGAAAGAGACAGACAGAAAGAGACAGACAGAAAGAGAAAGAGACAGACAGAAAGAGACAGACAGAAAGAGACAGAGAGAAAGAGACAGACAGAAAGAGACAGACAGAAAGAGACAGACAGACAGAAAGAGACAGACAGAAAGAGACAGAGAGAAAGAGACAGACAGAAAGAGACAGACAGAAAGAGACAGACAGAAAGAGACAGAGTGAGAAAGAGACAGACAGAAAGAGACAGACAGAAAGAGACAGAGTGAGAAAGAGACAGAGTGAGAAAGAGACAGACAGAAAGAGACAGACAGAAAGAGACAGACAGAAAGAGACAGACAGAAAGAGACAGAGAGAAAGAGACAGACAGAAAGAGACAGAGTGAGAAAGAGACAGACAGAAAGAGACAGACAGAAAGAGACAGACAGAAAGAGACAGAGAGAAAGAGACAGACAGAAAGAGACAGAGTGAGAAAGAGACAGACAGAAAGAGACAGACAGAAAGAGACAGACAGAAAGAGACAGACAGAAAGAGACAGACAGAAAGAGACAGAGTGAGAAAGAGACAGAGTGAGAAAGAGACAGACAGAAAGAGACAGACAGAAAGAGACAGACAGAAAGAGACAGAGAGAAAGAGACAGAGAGAAAGAGACAGAGTGAGAAAGAGACAGAGTGAGAAAGAGACAGACAGAAAGAGACAGAGAGAAAGAGACAGACAGAAAGAGACAGAGTGAGAAAGAGACAGACAGAAAGAGACAGAGAGAAAGAGACAGAGTGAGAAAGAGACAGACAGAAAGAGACAGACAGAAAGAGACAGAGTGAGAAAGAGACAGACAGAAAGAGACAGAGTGAGAAAGAGACAGACAGAAAGAGACAGACAGACAGAAAGAGACAGACAGAAAGAGACAGACAGACAGACAGAGACAGACAGAAAGAGACAGACAGAAAGAGACAGACAGACAGAGACAGACAGAAAGAGACAGACAGAAAGAGACAGACAGAAAGAGACAGACAGACAGACAGAGACAGACAGAAAGAGACAGACAGAAAGAGACAGACAGAAAGAGACAGACAGAAAGAGACAGACAGAAAGAGACAGACAGAAAGAGACAGACAGACAGACAGAGACAGACAGAAAGAGACAGACAGAAAGAGACAGACAGACAGACAGAGACAGACAGAAAGAGACAGACAGAAAGAGACAGACAGAAAGAGACAGACAGACAGACAGAGACAGACAGAAAGAGACAGACAGAAAGAGACAGACAGAAAGAGACAGACAGAAAGAGACAGACAGACAGACAGAGACAGACAGAAAGAGACAGACAGAAAGAGACAGACAGAAAGAGACAGACAGACAGACAGAGACAGACAGAAAGAGACAGACAGAAAGAGACAGACAGACAGAAAGAGAGAGACAGAAAGAGACAGACAGAAAGAGACAGACAGAAAGAGACAGACAGACAGAAAGAGACAGACAGAAAGAGACAGACAGAAAGAGACAGACAGAAAGAGACAGACAGACAGACAGAGACAGACAGAAAGAGACAGACAGAAAGAGACAGACAGACAGACAGAGACAGACAGAAAGAGACAGACAGAAAGAGACAGACAGAAAGAGACAGACAGACAGACAGAGACAGACAGACAGAGACAGACAGAAAGAGACAGACAGACAGAGACAGACAGACAGAGACAGACAGACAGAGAAAGACAGACAGACAGACAGAATGTGTGTAAGAGGCAGTTGAACAAATGGATAGAGACAGTAAAGACAACCTTGTCACCCTTCCTGGTGTGAAGCATGAGCCCTATTGTATACATATGTTAACGTGCAAAATACATAACGTGCAAAATACATGTTATCCCTACCAGTGTCTGGACTTCTCAAGTCTAGTATTCTCAAGTCCTTCAGTAGCTGGGAATCGATTGGAAAGCAGGCAAACATCTTGTGTAAAACTGCTTCGTAGAAAGCTCTCACAGTTCTACATGAAATGGATAAAATAAAAATAAATTGTGTTAAACATTTCAATGTGGGTTAGAACAGAAGATGAATATTATAATTATATTGTACAAAATAAATCACTTACTGAAAGAATTTGTTCTTAGTTGTAACAGGGAACTCTGCAGTTCTGATGAGTGCCTTTGTGTCTCCTCCAATGAAGAGGTCCTCGTCTGCTAATTGATGTTCCTCTCCAAAGTTCACTTCTCGGAGAAGGACATCCATAATCACCTTTGCTGGAACACCCCAGCATCCGCTTGATAAGCCATGTCATCTCTTCAGCTTGTGTATCTGTACCTGCTCTGACTGTACATGAATAATAGTGAAATGATGAGGATTATCATCTGTGGTTATCAATGTATTATTTTGACAACTAGGATATGATGACTATACCAACCTGAAAGGCAATATTAAAGTCTGATAGAGGCTTAAGGGCAACACTGAGGAACTTGAAGTACGCCTTAATCAATGGATCGTTGAGATGTTTTGACAGATCCCTAATTTTGGTGTTCGTCTCCACCCCCTCGTGACTGTTAAAATGTGCCTATAGATAGGAATATATGGTGAAAAAGATAATACCATTATAAAATATAATTTTAGGTTTGCATATTATATAAAAAAAAACTGAACACAAAGGGAAATTTAAAAGTGTTGTAATGGCAATTTTTTCATCATCATCATCATCACACAAGAGTTATGTAATTAACATATACTTTAATTACGAGTGGCATACATATACTATAACAAACCCTACCTGAAGAGCAGCCCACTGGTTGAGAACCCTCTCTCTACATCTCAGCAGACTCTGAGCCATCTGGTGCTGCAATATCTACAGTTTCAGGCTGGCAGAATCCCTGAACTCTACACATTCACATCTCTCTGCACTGAAAACAAACACACATGAGTTCTGTCAGTTAACACCATAACAGTTATACAGGTGAATGAGAGAAAACAGTGCATGTCTACATGTATGAGTTTTACCTTTTGTCAAAGTGGGTGTAAATGCCCACCAGTATGTCTTCCACAGGCAGCTTTGCAGCCTTCACGCCACAACCAGTGGCAGATGCAGCCGAGATCTTGCACATTAGGCTGGTTTGTTTTAACCCTACTTATTACTGAGTTGTGCCTGCCTTTCATGACACTTGCGTTATCGGAATTGAACGCAATCAGATTTTTCCAGGGAATGCCACGATTCCTTAAACCAGGAAAGAAAAGGAAAATGGAGCCACAATGTCTTTGATAAATACTGTATGTAAACTCTGAGAGTGTGAGGGAGAAACAGAGTGTGTGTGTGTGTGTGTGTGGGAGAGACAGAGACAGTGTGTGTGTGAGAGAGAGAGAGAGAGGCAGTGTATGTGTGAGTGTGTGTGTGTGTGAGAGAGAGAGAGAGAGAGTGTGTGTGTGTGTGATTGAGAGAGAGACAGTGTGTGTGTGAGAAAGACAGTGCGTGTGAGAGAGAGGCAGTGTATGTGTGAGTGTGTGTGTGTGTGAGTGTGTATGTGAGAGAGAGAGAGAGAGAGTGTGTGTGTGAGAAAGACTGTGTGTGTGTGTGTGAGAGAGAGAGAGAGAGAGAGTGTGTGTGTGTGATTGAGAGAGAGACAGTGTGTGTGTGAGAAAGACAGTGCGAGTGTGAGAGAGAGAGAGAGAGAGAGAGAGAGAGAGTGTGTGTGTGTGATTGAGAGAGAGACAGTGTGTGTGTGTGTGTGTGTGTGAGAGAGAGAGAGAGAGTGTGTGTGTGAGAAAGAGTGCGTGTGAGAGAGAGAGAGAGAGTGTGTGTGTGTGTGTGTGTGAGAGAGAGAGAGAGTGTGTGTGTGAGAAAGAGTGTGTGTGTGAGAGAGAGAGAGAGAGAGAGAGAGAGAGAGAGAGAGAGAGAGAGAGAGTGTGTGTGTGTGTGTGTGTGAGAGAGAGAGAGAGAGAGAGAGTTGAGTTTTTAAAACACTTTATTAAACAACAGTTATTTGTTATTTAACAAAACAAAACAACAACAACAACACTACATGACTTTACCTTAAATCACATATAAAAACAACTCATGATTAAGTATAGAACACATACCAACATCACAACACCATTCAATCTCAAAAACGTTGATTGCATTCATCATCTTGTAATAATTAAAATCAACAAGAATTCTTGATTTAAACATATTCTTAAAAACTGATACAATATGTTGCCCATTTCTCTGTTCTATTTCATTTCTTCTGGAAATATAAATTGCTAATTTGGCCTGACCAACAATAAAGTTCATTAATTGACACTTGTATTTCTGTAGTCTACTATACTTGAAGACAAATATAAAACATTGCTTTGTAAAAGAAATCCCTAATAAAGAGAATCAAAATTCTAGAAGTCTGTCACAATTCATAAAACAATGGAATAATGTTTCTCTCTCTGAACAGAAAGGACAATTATCATTTACATTGGGATTCAATTTCGTCACAGAGGTGTTTCCAGCGATTGCCCCCTGCAGTATTCCCCACTAGAGATCGCCTGCTCTTTTAGTCAATGCTGGTTTGTATAGTACTCTCCACTCTGGCTTTACTTCCTCTTCCACTCCTAATTTGTCTCTCCATACTGTGTCAATTCTGTCTTTTAATGTATGTTTATTTATTACCTTCACAATACATTTGTATAAGAACTGTACAAAAATCAACATTTTCATTTGCATTCAAACACAACAGAGGACTATTATGTGAGGATTCCTCAAGATCAGGTGTACTTCTGAGGTCTGGGAAGAGGTCATTAGCATCAGGGACAATATCACCCATGCTGTAACTCTCAAGTAGAGCTTTTTCCTTGGAGTTTAAAACCCCATCCAGTTTGTTCAGAAAACTTCTAACAAATCTCACTGATCTTATTCCCAGATGTATAGCAACAGTTTCTGCATTTTTTAGTCCAGGTCCGGCTTTTTCAACAATATCTTTCAATTGTAATAGTTTCTTTGACACAAGCACATTTTTTTGTCCTGGAAGGTCAACTCCTGACACATCAAGGTGACTCCCAAACACCACAGGTTCCTCAAGCAACCAGAAGAGAGATGTGGCTGACTCTGTCCATTTATGTTTAAAAAGACTTTTATAAAATGAAGGTAGTCCAGACAAATCCAGGAGAGTATAGTCCGTTAAAAACAGTGCAGCATGAAGTCCCATTCCGTTCACCCCAGATAAAATAGTCTGTGCTAATGGTCTCCACACTAGATTCTGGGGACCCATCAGCCTAAAAGTTGCTCCTCTGCTGACCAGATTCACCAAGCCTTGACCTCCTTCATCCCTTGGCAGGAAAAGAACACTTTGAGGTGTCCAGTGCAAATTGTCCCAGAAAAAATTGACCATTTCTGCTTGAAGTTTTGGCAACAGTCCCAGAGGCGGATCGACACAGGCAAGTTTATGCCATAACGAGGACCCCACCAGATTGTTGATTATGAGCGTACGACCTCGATAACACAGTTTGGGGAGTAGCCATTTCCATCTCTGTAAACGTCCTTTGATTTTTTCTAGCATACAATCCCAATTTTTTGTAACAAAGTCATCATTCCCTAGAAAAATTCCAAGATATTTGAATCCGCCTTTCTTCCAAATTAAACCACCAGGCAAACTGGGAGGACCTCTATTCCAATCGCCCATTAAAAAGGCCTCACTTTTTCCCCAATTCACTTTTGCAGAAGACATTTTTTTGAAACTGTTAACAATAATCTTCAACTTTTCAATATCATCAGCACCAGATACAAAAACAACTACATCGTCTGCATAGGCAGAAAGGTGCGACGTGACATTACAGTATGGTATAGTAAAACCACTCAACTCATTTCTTAATTTATGAAGCAGAGGTTCAATAGCCAGGGAATATAGCATGCCTGACATGGCACATCCCTGTCTAACTCCCCTCTGAATCCTAAACGGAGCACTCAAACCACCATTGACTTTGAGAACACTCTCAATGTCACGATACATGGCCTCAATCATATTTATAAAAAACTGACTAAAACCAAAAGCTTCTAAAACATCTCTCAAATAAGCATGCTCTACGCGGTCAAAGGCTTTTTCCTGGTCTAATGAAATTAGACCACTATTCACACCAAATAGCCTTGCAACCTCCAAAACATCTCTGACCAATGAGATGTTATCGAAGATTGACCTATTGGGTATGCAATAATTCTGATCGGAATGTATGACTTGACTCAGAACTTGACTTAACCTTGTAGCTAAAGCCTTTGATAACATTTTATAGTCTGCACATAAAAGAGATATCGGTCTCCAATTGCTTATGTTTTGAAGATCTCCCTTCTTGGGCAAAAGGGTAATAACAGCTCTTCTACAGCTCAACGGTAACAATACTTTATTCAAACTGTCATTAAGAACTAAAAAAAAATCTTCACCAATCACTGGCCATAACATTTGATAAAAATCAACAGGAATCCCGTCAATGCCAGGAGTCTTTCCATTTTCCATCCTCATCATAGCGGTATATAACTCATTTTGTGACAAATTTTGTTCAAGCAAAATGTTAGACTCTTCATCAATCTTTGGAAGATCATTAAGAAAAGTGAATTCATTATCTTCTCTTTGAGACAATTCACATTTATATAGGTTTGAATAAAAACCAACAGCATGTTTGCGTATCTCACTAGGCTCCGTAAGCTTACCCTTACCCCTTGAGCTTTTGTACCCAACAAATCTGCAAGCATTTCCTTTTTGGATTTACTGCTTTCAAAACAATTTCATTTTCTAAAATCTTCATTGACTGGGCCATATCTTTAGTGGCATTAAGAGTGTACTCTTGACATAACTCTTTAATGTGGACCTTGCCACAATCCCACCATTGTTGTAAGGAAGTATAACACTGTTTTTGTTTCTTAAAATTTTCCCAAAACAAATAAAACATTTCAATAAACGTTTTATCATTTAAAAGGGATGTATTAAAATGCCAGTAAGCACTCTTTAAATACACAGAATTAATACAAATATTACAAACAACAGAACAGTGATCGGAAAAACCTACAGGAATTATTTTACATTCTCTGGCCAGATTTGCTTGATGATTAGACACATAGAGCCTATCTAGTCTTGCCATAGAGATAATATTATCTCTACTATGTGCCCAAGTATATTGCCTATTCTTGTGATGCACATTCCTCCAAACATCACATAAATCAAATGTTCTTAACAATTGCGTGAGCGCTTTTTGTGAGGCGATATGTGGCTCTAAGACGTGATTCCTACTGTCCAATTGATCATTTTCAGTACAGTTAAAATCTCCACCGAGGAAAAATAATTCTTCTGAGCTTAGGTCTTTCATAACAACACTAATTGTATCAAAAAAAGCTACTCTTTCAGCCCTTTTTGTGGGGGCATAAATATTTTAAAAAGTCATTGTAGTGTTTTCAAACTTAGCTTTAACTTTTAAAAACTGGCCTTTAACTATTTCTTCCATTTCACAAGAAATTGGCAGGGATTTCTTTGAAAACAGAACAGCTACTCCTCCACTATTGGAAGACATATGACTCAAAAACATTTCTCCATCCCATTCTTTTTTCCAGTCTACCTCATTATTCAAGTCACTATGTGATTCCTGAACAAAAGTAACATCAATATGTTTTTGTTTAATAAATTCAAACAAACACATTCTCTTCTGACCGTCTCTGGCACCATTTAAATTGAGAGTTTCAATTTTAAAATCTCTCATAAAAAATGATGTTTTAAAAAGACAGAGATAATTAAAAGAAACAGTCAGCAAGGCAAAGACTTCTACCAGAAAGAAGAAATTATACCATATCTTGTTTTTCATCATTAAGATTTTGCTTTCTAAGTTTACTCACAATTTTCCTAAGACGGAAAACTTCTTTGTCTGCAAAAGCACCTTCTTTCATTAGAATTTTTGCATCATTAATGAAAGTTGAGCGATCAGGGAAGTAATCTTCAACCTGAACTCCAGGTAAGCCTTTAGTCTCTTTCAGAAATTTGCTAATGTCCTCAACTTTATATACTGTGGTCTGATTCTCATTTTCATTTTGCGATGAAAGATAAGAACAATCAGAAATATTAGAATCTGAAGAATCACTGTCATTATCTGGGACTAAACTTTCAACCTCGTTCTTGTCTTTTTTTGTTTGTTTAAAGACTTTGCTCTGGTGGACTTTTTTCCTTTTATTTGGAACTTTGAAGATTGACTGTTTCCATCTCCAATTCAGCAACACCCTCACTGACCTGTTTATCAGTAGTTATCATTTTATCTGTATTGATGTCACTGCTCGAATTAACAGTGTCAAAAATCATAGGATCAGATACAGAGACCAGACCTGCAGTAACCTCAGCCATAGTGGGTTTATCCCGAACCGACCCAGCAGAACCTGACTCAACAGCATTAGCAGGGGCCACAACATCCTCTGGGACAGACACAGCTTCAGGAGGATTACTCTGAGTATTAGTCTGTAACATTTTCGTCCATTTTTTCAGGACAAGCACGTATCAGATGGCCAATTCTGCCACAGCCAAAGCATTTAATTATACTTTCAGACGTTGCATAAACTGTATAGTTAAAGTCCTCGACTTTAACATTAAATGACAGGTTCAGCTCATCAGCATTGTTTTTCAAAATTATATAGACATGTCTCCGAAAAGACACTACATGTTTCAGCAAGGGTGATTTACAGCCAAAAGCAATTTTCCTAATGGGAGAGACTATCTTACCAAAGAAAGACAATTCTTTAGCAATACTTGCATCAGAAACAAAAGGAGGAACATTCGACACAATAATCTTTCTAGAAGGGCTACTAAGCGGCAGAACAAGCGTAAGCGCATCATTAATCACGACTCCCGTTTGAACAAGTTCATTAGCTTTTTCCATCGCGTTTAAAAATAAAACAACCGCATTGTTCATTTTAGATGCAGAAACAATAGCGTTGTAACAAACTACATTCCCAACCGCTAAAGCACATTCCTCTACACTGAACTTACACACAATCTTAATCCCATGACGCCGAGTTAGACCATCACTACTCGTAACACCTGAAGCAGCCATGCAGACTCCCACAACTTTCTCTAAAGAAAACTACTCCTCATACACACAAAAAACACACAAAAAACATAAACAAACAAAACACAAAAAAAAGTTAGAAAACACACTCAGGTGTCACTCACCACACACTCTTCTCACTCGCTCCGCAAACGCTCGCACATGCGCACAAGAGAGAGAGAGAGAGAGAGAGAGAGAGAGAGAGAGGTTCAAAGGTTCTTTTATTTTACATTTCCAAACTCATACATTCATATACTCATTCTAAAATTACATAATTAAATGAGATTATATATAAACCCACAGATGTATATAACAAAATTAAAAATAAAATTAAAAGTTCAGAACCATCGCATCATCATAAATAGTGCATAAAACGTCATTAACACACCATATTTCAATAAAACTCCTTACATTATTAACCATATTATAATATGCATACTCTACTTTAAGCCTTCCTGCTACTAATTTCCTAAACATAACTTCAGGATCCGTAGATGCCAATTGTAAACCTTTGTTCTTTCTAGTCTTCCACACTGCCAATTTTGCAGTCCCAATCAAATAACTCAATAAACACACTTTCTTCCTCATCAAAAATCCATACTTTAACCCTCCAATAAACACTTTATCCGAAAAAGCCTCGTTAAATTCCCTAAACCATTCCTTAAGAAGGTTAAAAAGACTTTGTAGCCTTTCACATCTTAAAAACAAATGTTCCAAATCCTCCTCTTCTCCACAAAACCTACATTCCCCACCCACTGCCGGATTCAAGTGTGCCACATGTCTGTCTGTAGCTATTGCCCTGTGAATAATCCTCCATTGTAGATCAGCTGTTCGCTTCTCCACTGGAGGTTTATACAGTGCTCTCCATCTGTCCCTCACGAGGAACTCTGGTGTCAACAGTCCTGGCCACCCAGAGGCTTTTACTCTCCTGAGTGATTCCTGATGTATGATCTTCACCGTAATGTGATAAATGGCCTTCTTTGATGTAGACTCGAAGAGTTCTATTTGAGGAACCTCAAAAGACAAAATTGAACCAACGTCCACACCATCCAGATCTTCCTTACTTGCGGGAGTTATTTTTATCTTTGGGAATCCTTTCTCATTGGTCTCCTTTCTTGCGATGATCTCTCTGTAGCTGCTTGGTATTACATTCAAAATTTCCTCCATTAGTTTTGCTGTAAGTCTTAGTGACCGTAATCCTGTCACCTCTCTGAGGGTCTCTGCCGGTCTCCATCCATTATTATCCAAGAGGTGCCCCAGTTTTACAATGTTATTCCTTAGTAAGCATGTTCGTATACTCACAGAAGATAACATCCTTGTCTGGATCATTGGATTAAAAAACAAGGGTTCTTCAGTGACCCATTGTCCATGAGGATCAATGTCCCGCTCTACTTTAAAAACAGTTCTCCAGACCTTTAACATAGCCTTGTAAAAGGGGGTAAGCTCAGACAAGCTCACCTCCTCCAGTTTTATTAGGAATAAATGTTTATCCAATCCCAGTCCTCCTGCTCTCTGTAGCAAAGCACAAGCAGTTTGGGCCCAAGTCAAGTCCTTATGATAGAGGAGTCTCTGTGCTGCCTGTATCCTGAAGGCACTGATACGACTCCTCACATCCACCAACCCCTGGCCACCTTCCTGGACAGGTAAATACAGTGCTGCTGCCCGGATCCAGTGCTGCCCACTCCAGAAGAAATCCACCAATGCTCTTTGTATACGGCAGATCAGTTCATCAGGTGGCTCCATAACAATAAACCTGTGCCACAGTGTAGAGGCAGCTAGGTTATTAATAACCAAAACTCGCCCTCTATACGACAACTGTGGTAATAGCCATTTCCATTTAGACAATCGGGCAATCACTTTCTCCAGCATTCCCTCCCAATTCTTCATCTGAAATTGACTATTCCCTAAATATACACCTAAAACTTTTAGCCCTTCCCTGCCCCATTTTAAACCACCAGGAAGCTGCGGAGGTCTTGTCCCCATCCACTGTCCAATAATAAAACCCTCACTTTTCCCCCAATTTAATCTAGCTGAGGATGCCTTCTCATATTGCTCAATGTTCTTCGTTAAAACTGTAACATCATCCTGGCCTTTAATAAAAACAGTAACGTCATCAGCATACGCCGATACAGACACTATAGAATTTATGTCTCCATTTGGGATTAAGACTCCATTGAGATTTCTCCTTAACCTGCACAAAAGAGGTTCAATGACAAGACTATATAACTGTCCTGAAAGTGGACAGCCTTGTCTAATTCCTCTAGAAACAGGTATTGGTGCACTTAAACCACCACCAGCTTTTACAAGAACAACTGCATTTGAATACAACAATTGAATATATGAAATAAAATTTTCACCAAAGCCAAAATGCTGTAAAACATTATAGAGATACCCATGGTCAACTCTATCAAATGCTTTCTCCTGATCTAGAGAAAGAACACCAATTTCATAATTATTTAATTGACTTAATTCAATAACATCACGTAATAAGGAGATATTGTCCATTATAGATCTTTCAGGAATGCAATATGTCTGATCCTTCTGCACCAATAAACCCAGATAACACTTTAACCTGTTAGCCAAACATTTTGAGAATATTTTGTAGTCAACACACAACAATGACACTGGTCTCCAATTTTTTAAAAGTCCCAGATCTCCTTTTTTTGGAAGTAATGAAAGTACTGCCCGACTACAACTTGTGGGAAGTATCTTACTTTGGCAACATTCAGACAGTACCTCATAAAAGTCTTCTCCTAAAATACCCCAAAAACATTGATAGAATTCGGCAGTCAGTCCATCAATTCCTGGGGATCTACCCGTGGACAACTGCTGCATTGCCTCTGTAAGCTCTTGAAAAGTAATGTTCTCATCCAAAGTCTTTCTCTGTTCACTCTCAATCTTTGGTAGATCACTAAGTAGATCTTCAGCGCTTTCATGGTTACAGTTTTCAGAAGCATATAATTGTGAGTAGAAATCCACAGACATCTTCCTTATTTCAGCAGGATCTGTTGTTATAGAACCATCAGGACGACGAAGATGATACATTTGCTTCTGTGTTGTACTTTTCTTTTCAAGATTAAAAAAATATGTACTAGGGGTGTCCATGTCTTTAATGGAGCAAAATCTTGCCCTTATTAGAGCGGTCTTTACTTGCTCTTGTAGAAAAGTCCCAAGCTCTTTATTTTTCTTTTGTAGAGCATCATCATGCACAAGTTCATTATTATTATTAAAAATGTCCTGTTCTAAAAGTTCAATGTCTCTTTGTAGTCTTTTCACAGTATCCCTCACCACTGATCCAATATGAGATGAATAATTCTGACACAACATCCTTATGTTAACTTTACCCACATCCCACCACTGATTGAGATTCTCAAATGAACTTTTCCTCGTTTTCCAGTTCTTCCAGAATAAACCAAATGAATCACAAAAATGAATGTCTTGTAGCAATTTAGCATTAAAATGCCAGTAATAAATAGGTTTTGACATATTTTTTAAATTAAAGTCAAAAATAAC
>NC_138725.1:6247829-6262829 GCF_965113295.1 Leuciscus leuciscus
TCCGCAGACTGCGCACCTCCCCAAACGGACGAGATACTCGTACTATTCTTTGAAACGATGGTTAGGCCCGGCAGGTGCGCACGGACTGGGTTCAGTAATAAAAGGCTTTCAATGACCAAAAAATAATTCAGACTGACAAAATAATAAAAATGACATTCTTCTTTTAAATAATTATAATAATAATAATACAAATAATAATAATAACGACATTCTTCTTCTAAATAACAATAAGCGTCATTAATAATAAAAATCATAATAAGAAGAAGAATATTACAAATTGTCATGCAATTATTAATGTGAATGAATGGTACTCCACATCACATCATCATCACTATTGTACACCCCAATACATGTGACGTGATATGAAATTAAATGCTAATTGTTTGTATTAATGCTGTAAAATAATGCATTGTGATAGGTCATTTGCTCATCCAAGTTTCTCTTCTTTGCTGTCTTCCGTGTGTCTATGGCGTAAAATGAGGGCGTGGGGGAAGCGGAGACTTGAATATATAGGGGCGTGTTATTCTAATGACGATCGTTTCCAGCCGCGGCATTTATCAAGGGCAGGTATTGCGTACACCTGGATTTCAAAGGTACGCACAGCTTCATAAATCAGGCGGTGAGAGGAGTGTAAGCATAATCTTACGCCAACATATACGCCCGTTTCTACGCAAGAATGATAAATGAGGGCCAATGTGTGTGCGAGAGAGAGAGAGAGAGAGAGAGAGAGAGAGAGAGAGACTGTGTGTGAGAAAGACTGTGTGTGTGTGTGTGAGAGAGAGAGAGAGAGAGAGAGAGAGAGAGAGAGAGAGAGACTGTGTGTGAGAAAGACTGTGTGTGTGTGTGTGAGAGAGAGAGAGAGAGAGAGAGAGAGAGAGAGACTGTGTGAGAAAGACTGTGTGTGTGAGAGAGAAGTAGAGAGAGAGTGTGTGTGTGTGTGTGTGCGAGAGAGAGAGAGAGAGAGAGAGAGAGAGAGAGAGACTGTGTGTGAGAAAGACTGTGTGTGTGTGTGTGAGAGAGAGAGAGAGAGAGAGAGAGAGAGAGAGACTGTGTGAGAAAGACTGTGTGTGTGAGAGAGAAGTAGAGAGAGAGTGTGTGTGTGTGTGTGTGTGTGTGATAGAGAGAGACAATGGCCCTCATTTATCAATCTTGCGTAGAAACGGGCGTATATGTTGGCGTAAGATTATGCTTACACTCCTCTCACCGCCTGATTTATGAAGTTGTGCGTACATTTGAAATCCAGGTGTACGCAATACCTGACCTTGATAAATGCCGCGGCTGAAAACGATCGTCATTAGAATAACACGCCCCTATATATTCAAGTCTCCGCTTCCCCCACGCCCTCATTTTACGCCATAGACACACGGAAGACGGCAAAGAAGAGAAACTTGGATGAGCAAATGACCTATCACAATGCATTATTTTACAGCACGTGTTTTGAAACAATTAGCATTTAATTTCGTATCACGTCACATGTATTGGGGTGTACAATAGTGATGATGATGTGATGTGGAGTACCATTCATTCACATTAATAATTGCATGACAATTTGTAATATTCTTATTATTATTATGTTTTTTATTATTAATGACGCTTATTGTTATTTAGAAGAAGAATGTCGTTATTATTATTATTATTATTTGTATTATTATTATTACAGTATTATTTAAAAGAAGAATGTCATTTTTATTATTTTGTCAGTCTGAATTATTTTTTGGTCATTGAAAGCCTTTCATTACTGAACCCAGTCCGTGCGCACCTGCCGGGCCTAACCATCGTTTCAAAGAATAGTACGACGGCGAGCGCGTCGAGTATAGAGTATTACCAACGCATTCTCATGCTAGGGCGTCATATTTGGGGAGGTGCGCGCGCAGTCTGCGGAGACTCGCGCTGCGGAGCCAGGCCAAAGTATAAACAAGGCTTGAAACGTCAGGTAAAGCGCACAGGCTCGCAACTGAAGGAATACATATGCCTACAAATCAAATGCTTTGGTAAAGTCACACAAATTAAACATTGAAGTCCATGTTGCACAAAAATAAACACTGAAGTTTATAATTACTATATTGTTTTTTTGTTTGTTTTTTACAGTGGGTCATAATATATCATATCTTTTAGTTTGTCAGTGCGTTTTGTGGTGTTAGGAATTGTTTTTCTGCACATTTCCACACTAACTCAAAACGTGTGTACATATACACCACCTCCTGAGCTGGCGTAGGATTAGAGCGTGTGTACATGTACACCACCTCCTGAGCTGGCGTAGGGTTTGAGCGTGCGTACATGTACACCACCTCCTGAGCTGGCGTAGGGTTTGAGCGTGTGTACATGTACACCACCTCCTGAGCTGGCGTAGGGTTTGAGCGTGTGTACATGTACACCACCTCCTGAGCTGGCGTAGGATTAGAGCGTGTGTACATGTACACCACCTCCTGAGCTGGCGTAGGGTTTGAGCGTGTGTACATGTACACCACCTCCTGAGCTGGCGTAGGATTAGAGCGTGTGTACATGTACACCACCTCCTGAGCTGGCGTAGGATTAGAGCGTGCGTACATGTACACCACCTCCTGAGCTGGCGTAGGGTTTGAGCGTGTGTACATGTACACCACCTCCTGAGCTGGCGTAGGATTAGAGCGTGTGTACATGTACACCACCTCCTGAGCTGGCGTAGGATTAGAGCGTGTGTACATGTACACCACCTCCTGAGCTGGCGTAGGATTAGAGCGTGTGTACATGTACACCACCTCCTGAGCTGGCGTAGGGTTTGAGCGTGTGTACATGTACACCACCTCCTGAGCTGGCGTAGGATTAGAGCGTGCGTACATGTACACCACCTCCTGAGCTGGCGTAGGATTAGAGCGTGTGTACATGTACACCACCTCCTGAGCTGGCGTAGGATTTGAGCGTGCGTACATGTACACCACCTCCTGAGCTGGCGTAGGATTAGAGCGTGCGTACATGTACACCACCTCCTGAGCTGGCGTAGGATTAGAGCGTGCGTACATGTACACCACCTCCTGAGCTGGCGTAGGATTAGAGCGTGCGTACATGTACACCACCTCCTGAGCTGGCGTAGGATTAGAGCGTGCGTACATGTACACCACCTCCTGAGCTGGCGTAGGATTAGAGCGTGCGTACATGTACACCACCTCCTGAGCTGGCGTAGGATTAGAGCGTGCGTACATGTACACCACCTCCTGAGCTGGCGTAGGATTAGAGCGTGCGTACATGTACACCACCTCCTGAGCTGGCGTAGGATTAGAGCGTGCGTACATGTACACCACCTCCTGAGCTGGCGTAGGATTAGAGCGTGCGTACATGTACACCACCTCCTGAGCTGGCGTAGGATTAGAGCGTGCGTACATGTACACCACCTCCTGAGCTGGCGTAGGATTAGAGCGTGCGTACATGTACACCACCTCCTGAGCTGGCGTAGGATTAGAGCGTGCGTACATGTACACCACCTCCTGAGCTGGCGTAGGATTAGAGCGTGTGTACATGTACACCACCTCCTGAGCTGGCGTAGGATTAGAGCGTGTGTACATGTACACCACCTCCTGAGCTGGCGTAGGATTAGAGCGTGCGTACATGTGCACCACCTCCTGAGCTGGCGTAGGATTAGAGCGTGTGTACATGTACACCACCTCCTGAGCTGGCGTAGGATTAGAGCGTGCCGTACGTCAACGTCCATATTGATAAATCTCAAAGTCACCGTGGTTTTGGGTGTACGCACTTTTGATAAATGAGGGCCAGTGTGTGTGTGTGTGTGTGTGTGTGACTGTGTGTGAGAGAGAGAGAGAGAGAGAGAGAGAGAGAGAGAGAGAGAGAGAGAGAGAGAGAGAGAGAGAAAGACTGTGTGTGAGAAAGACTGTGTGTGTGTGTGTGAGAGAGAGAGACAGTGTGTGAGAGGCAGTGTGTGTGTGTGTGTGTGAGAAAGACTGAGTGTGTGTGTGTGTGTGTGTGTGTGTGAGAGAGGTAGAGAGAGTGTGTGTGATTGAGAGAGAGACAGTGTGTGTGAGAGAGAGGCCGTGTGTGTGTGTGTGTGTGTGTGTGTGTGTGTGTGTGTGTGTGTGTGTGAGAGAAAGACTGTGTGTGTGTGTGTGAGAGAGGTAGAGAGAGAGTGTGTGTGATTGAGAGAGACAGTGTGTGTGTGTGTGTGTGTGTGTGTGTGTGTGTGTGTGTGTGTGTGTGAGAGGTAGAGAGAGAGAGACAGTGTGTGAGAGAGAGAGAGAGGCAGTGTATGTGTGCAGTGTTTCCCCTACAATGTATTAAGCAGCGGCGCAGCAAAATCTTCACTGAAATCTACAATCTTCACAATCTACACTGAAACATGGCGACCGGCGGCGCTGCTAATGTGATGGCTCTGAATCCACTTGTTGACAAGGAAAGAGCAAATGGAAATATTTTTGATTAGGCTAATGTCACGTTGCCATAAGGGGCCGTTCACTTCACATTCACGTTCACATGCAAATATTTCAAATGTGGGCGCGCGGTAAGCGTGCTCATATAGAAGCGACGCGACGCGCTCGTTTTCTCAGGCGTGCCTCTCTTCATGGTTCGTGTGAGTGTGTGTCGGCGCACTGCGCTCTCTGCTCAATGTTCCGCTCCGTCTTTGCGCTGCGCGTTCTGCTCCTTAACGGCCCAAACGCTCCAATCATGTTGGCTACCGATCACGCACTGGAAAAGCAAAGTCCGCTCAAAAAACGTGACATTTCACAGTAGTAGACTTCTGTTTGCTGAACTGGTATAGCCATGCTGGGCAACAATGGTAAAATGACCTGCTCTGATCACATGCTCTGGTAATAATAGCTTTGTATGACTATACTTTATTTTGATAATTAGTCAGTTGCATAGAACTGAATGAAGAATAATATATTGGTGTTTTATATTTTAATATAGGGCTATTTTCTGTCCAATTTGTGTGGACATTTTTATTTTTTTTCCCCTTTTTTGTGTGTTTTTTTATTTAATTAGTGATTCTACATTTAAATTTGGATGATTACAAGTTTGGGGGAAATGCGATTAATCACAGCAAATTGTGCGATTAATAAGTTTTAAAAAAATGTATCGATTCCCAGCCGTAATATATATATATGTAAACCATACATCCCCCTCAGATATTTTTTTTTTTTTAATTTTTTTTTTATACATATTGCCCATTTCTTACATTTGAGCCCCTGCCCCTGATGAACTCTTTGCACGTCTCTGGAGGTTAGTGAAGTAAAATAGGCTATGCAAGCTAGTCACCTTTTAAACTAATGAAAAGTTTCATTTGGATTTTAATGTTCAAAATGTCTACAGGATAAAATAAATGAAAGTACTGGTTACATGATGATGTATCTAAGTGCTAAAGTGTGTTACAGAAAAAAAGATCAGTAGTGCAGGTAAGGTGGAAAGAGTTTCATTTTTCCACTATCAATTTCTACCTTACAGCTGAAAATTAACACAAAAGAAAAACAAATAACAATAATCCTGTCCTAATCCTGTTTGTGACCAGTTCAAGGTACGTGCTGCAATAATCATGCCTTCTGTTGATGGTATGTCAAATTTGTGTGTCTCAAAATGTCCATTTCTATCCACAAAACTTGACAGAAGTCATGGTTTAAGGGGTAATTAAAAAAAAAAAATCTTCCGGGGGTGCATGCCCCCGAACCCCCCGCGAGCAGCTTGGTAACAACCTCCGGCACGTAACAGCACCGCTGCTGGAAAAATTTATAGGGGAAACACTGATGTGTGAGTGTGTGTGTGAGAGAGTGAGAGAGAGAGAGAGAGAGTGAGTGTGTGTGTGTGAGAGAGACTGTGTGTGAGAGAGAAAGACTGTGTGTGTGTGTGTGTGTGTGTGTGTGTGTGTGTGTGTGAGAGAGAGAGAGAGAGAGTGAGTGAGTGTGTGTGTGAGAGACTGTGAGAGAGAGAGAGAGAGAGAGAGAGAGAGAGAGAGAGAGATTTTAGATTTTTAATAACAAACTTTATTCAATCATGATATAAAAGAATAAATTACAACAATTTCAAATCCACACAAGTTCAAAAAATAACTCCTCCTCCACAACCGTACAAAAAACTGAATTGTAACACCACTGTAATTTGAAAGTTTCTATATCATTCATTGCTTTGTAGTACTTAAACTCCACAACAATTCTTGACTTGATAAAAGCTTTAAATAAAGCTGTAATCTCCTGACCACCACTATTTTCCATTCTGTTCTTCCTTGTTTTATAAATTGCGAGCTTTGCCTGTCCAAACAGAAAATTAAGCAGCTGCCATTTAATCTTTTGCTTTTGATTGTATCCTGCCCCTACAATGAAAACATCTGGAGTAAACTTTTCCCCACATTTATCACATACCAAATCCAACAAATTAAAAAGCGTTTGAAGTCTTTTACACTCCAAATAACAGTGACAAATAGTTTCTCTAGATCCACAAAACACACATTTATCATCAGTATCTGGATTAATGACTGAAACAAAAGCGTTGACAGCCACAGCCCCATGCAATATTTGCCATTGTAAGTCACCAGATCGTTTGGTCAATGGTGGTTTGTACAGCACTCTCCACACAGGTTTCATGTCCTCTTTCAACCCAAGCTTATCCCTCCACACTGTATCAACCCTCCCATTTAGTGTTCCTTTATTAAAAACTTTTACAAAGCATTTATACATCACTTTCCCTCCGACTTCATTCAGATCTAAATCCTGCAGTCCGTTGAGATCCAACAAAGGACCTGACATTTCTTTTAAGTCTGGTGTAATCCCAAGTTTTGGAAAAGGGTCTCTTATGTCCAGAGTCACTCTTCCATTCTTAAAATCCTTTATTAAAGTCAATTCCTCCTTTGTCAGTCTTGTTTTCCACATATCCATTATGGTTAGCGTGTGGCGCATTGACCTCTGACCCAACAGAGTAGCTACTGCATTTATATCACTCATCTCAGGTCCGGCCACGTTAACTATGTGCCTCAATGCCACAGTTTTAGAAGCACACAGTATCTGCGTAAGTCCCGAACATTCTCACCCGCAATATCCATGCGAGCTCCTCTGATTAGAGGTTCTTCAAGTAACCAATACAAAGAATTGGTCTCTTCCAGTCTGCAAACATTTAAAAGTCCCCACACTTTGAAAAGTTCAAAATAAAAACGAGGCACTCCAGCCAAACGTAGTTGCTTAGCATCCATTAGAAACAGCGCAGCATCCAGTCCAAGTCCATCTACTGTGTGCAAAATCGTTTTTGCCATCTTCCTCCACACAAGCTCAGCAGTGCCAGTCAGAAATTTCTGAATAAACTGCAGACGAAAAGTAGCATGTCTGCTCGGTAAGTGCACCAAGCCTTGTCCTCCCTCTTCTTTCGGAAGAAAGATCACACTTTGGGGAACCCAGTGTAAACAATCCCCAAAAAAATTAACTCGGATTACCTGTAATCGGGACAGTAGTCCAACAGGTGGATCCACACAAGATAACCTATGCCACAATGTAGAGGCAACCAAGATGTTGATTATTAAAACTCTTCCTCTAAATGACAATTGTGAGTGAATCCATTTCCATTTTTTTCAATTTTCCTTCTATTTTTTCAATCACCCCTTCCCAGTTCTTTTGTTGGGTGTTTAAATCCCCAAGATGTACTCCTAGATATTTTAACCCTTCTTTCTTCCAACTCATCCCACCAGGTAGTTTTGGCATCCCTTCCTCCCATTTCCCAACAGCCAGTGCTTCACTCTTCTCCCAATTAATTTTTGCAGCTGAAATTATTCCAAAATCATTAACAACAGAAACCAGCTGATTAATGTCTTGTTGCCAATTTACCAAAACCATAACATCATCGGCATAAGCTGAAATTTGATGTTGCATATCATGATTCAATGTTAAACCTTTAATCCTATTTCTTAAGTTATTCAGCATTGGTTCAATAGCTAAGGAGTAAAGCATACCAGACAGAGCACAACCTTGTCTGATTCCTCTACTAGCTTTAAACGGGGCACTCAAACCACCATTGACCTTCAGTAAACTCTCAGTGTCCTGGTACAACACTTTAATCATATCAACAAAAACAGAACTAAAACCAAAAGCTTCTAGGGTGTCCCATAAATACTGATGCTCAACTCTATCGAAAGCCTTCTCCTGGTCAATAGAGATAAACCCCAAATTTACCCCTAAAAGACTCGAAACACTTCAAATATCCCGTATGAGACACACATTATCTGTGATTGACCTACCCGGCACACAATATGTCTGATCAAAATGAATGACCTGCCCCATCACTTTTCTCAGTCTGTTAGCCAGAGTCTTAGAAAGGACTTTAAGATCAGAACAAAGCAAACTCACAGGTCTCCAGTTCTTAATCTCCTGCAAATCACCCTTTTTAGGTAGCAATGTGATCACTGCTCTCCTACAGCTCAGGGGCAAAGAGCCATCAGCCAAGCTTTCATTCAGGACAGCCAGCAGGTCCTCGCCCAGCACAGTCCAAAACTCTTTATAAAACTCAGCTGGGAGTCCATCCATCCCAGGAGCTTTTCCACTCTCCATGCCCTTGAGAGCGTTCAGAAGCTCCTCTTCCGAAAGAGGCCTCTCCAGCTCTGCCTTTGAGTCCTCCAAGACATTTGGCAGACCTTCATAGAAGCAAGCAGACAACTCCTCGTCCTTTCTATATTCACTACTATACAATTTTTCATAGAACTGTACAGCTCGTTTTCTAATATCAGATGTCTTTGTCAATTCCTGCCCGTTTTCAGAGCGTAAGGAGTGAATATAGCGACTCTGACCGTTCTTTTTTTCGAGACTAAAGAAAAACTTAGATGGGGCATCCATTTGCGTTAAGTTTTGAAAGCGCGATCGGACCAAAGCCCCCTTTGCTTTAATGCCGAGCAAATCTGACAGAAGAGATGTCTTAGTTTTAAGTGTCTCGATATGTCTTCCCTCCCCAGTATTCTCTGCTAACCCTTGTGCCTCCATTATTTCAGATTCAAGTTTTTTCATTGATCTAGTGATGTCCCGAGAGACACTGAAAGTATACTGTTGACAAAGTACTTTAACTTCAACCTTCCCATAGTCCCACCACTGACGTAAATTTTCAAAGCATAGTTTTCTTAATTTAAAATCATTCCAAAAAGAAACAAAAACACCTCTAAAATTCACATCACTTAACAGGGAAGTGTTAAAATGCCAATATGTACTCTTTGGCTTCACATTTGTTATAAACACATTGCATGTGACTAGACAATGATCAGAAAAACCAGTTGGTGTAATAAAACAACTTTTCACAACATTAAACTGATGCTTAAAACAATAAAACCTATCCAATCTGGCTAAAGAAATAAAATTCTCTCTATTATGCAACCACGTGTATTGTCTTACATTATTATTTAGATCCCTCCATAGATCACATAAACTATGAGTCTCAATCAGTTCATTTAAAGCACGACTTGAAGCAATATGAGGTTCCATATGATTCCGATCTAGACTATAATTCCCTGTACAATTAAAGTCCCCGCCCAAAAACAGAAAATCATCAGAACTACAATTCTGTAGAATTGTATTTACATTTTTGAGAAAGAGTACTCTTTCATTACCATTTGTTGGTGCATAAACATTAATAAAAACAGCCTTGAATTTTTCAAACTGAACACTTAAAAATATTAGTCTGCCAGGTATCACATGTTTAACCTCACATGAGATAGGTGAGAAATTCTTAGCAAAAAGGACAGCCACCCCTCCTCTAGTAGAGCTCATGTGAGTAAGAAACACTTCACCCTCCCACTCTTTTTTCCAGTCAATTTCATTAATACAGTCACTGTGTGTTTCTTGGACAAATGTTACATCAATAGTCTTTTGTCTGATAAGCTCAAACAGCATTGCTCTTTTATGTATATCTCGGGCTCCATTCAAATTAAGAGAGCTCACCCTCATCACACTCATTAAAATAAATAGTATGAGGGGACATAAACCAAACAAAACATAGGAAAACAGCGATTATGTGGTTTCGAAGCCATCTTCAGTTTGTACTTCTAATTTCAGTTTGGAAACAAGTTTCTTTAATCTGTATATTTCTTGAACTGTAAACTGTTCCCCTCCTTCACTTCTCATTAGCATTGTCACTGAGTTAATAAACATTCTGCGGTCAGCAAAAAACTCCTCAAACTGGACATTTTTCACATTTTTCGTTCTTTGCAGGAATGATTTTATTTAGTCAAAGTTGTAATCACTGCGTCGACTTCGTCCTGTCCTACTGTCCACTACTTCACCATCAGAATCATCAATCATCCTGCCTTCAGTATCAAGTTTATCAGATTCTGTTTTTGTTTGTCTACTCATTTTTGCCATTTCCGTACTCTTCCTATTTCTCTTTCTCTTAGTATTGGGTACTTTGAAAAGTGTTTCATCACAAGCAATGTCTGTCACCATCTCTTCCTCCTCCACAATAGACTCAGCCACATTAACAACAACAATAGACACTGTATCAGTTTCTTTCTCCCCACTTTCTGTATTTCGCCCCGCGGCATTACTGCCGTCATCATCATCTTCACTAACAGAATCCTCCGTCACCATCGCGCTACTGTTATCGCGCGCGGTTTCTCCGCTTGGCCCCGGCTCTGGTATGGAGGTATTTTTGGTGCAAAACTACTGAACGCCTGTGACAGTGGAATTTGAAGTTGTAGAGAATAGCCACACATGTGTATCAGTAAATTTGAAGTCACAGAGAGAAATGTTTTAAGAGTTGCAAACTTGTAGACTTTTTTTTATCTTCCACAAACACAACACAACAGTTACACCTTCTCAAATTCTTCATTGCAGGTGCACAAATCCTATTCTACAAATCACAAATTAAGAAACTCATACGCTCACATTTTTGCTACAGTTGCTGCAGTGAATATGGTGCAAAACACATTTACACACCCGCATCAAGAAATGTGAAGTCACGGAGAAATTTAGCTCATCTGCAAATCAGTATGTGAATTCATCCAATGAGAGTTGCACACTTGTAGAATATTTTCTCACAAATGTCTTGTATATTTTTCTAGCACAAACACAAGTACATAACTACAGCTGCTTGAATCTGCTGCGACCAATCTCAAACACTGTTTTTCTCTTTCAAGTGACAAGTTTCGCGCGCTCTCCCTTTTGCACCAAGTGCACCGTGAAATGTGGGGCAAAAGTGAGTTGTGCATCTGTAGAGGCAGTGGGCGGAGCCTACATGAATATTCATGAGTTTCCCAGGCATGCACGTGGAACTGCTCATTCTAGTTCACGCTCCTCGTTTCTCAGCAGGTTTAATGGATTATTTCAAAAAAGGTAAATATAGTTTCAGCGCGAACTTAAACTACAATTGTGTATCGTTTTGTTAAATTCATAATGTTTTTATTAATTCGTCACTGACTGAATGATTGCTGGCATTCACTTCGTGTAGGCCTATATACAGTAGCTACAGCAAACTTCAACTCGTCGTATAAATTGCACCTTGCGAAGCTTTAAAACTGTGGCTTTTACTAATTATTATCATTTGTTGATTGCAATAAATTAAATAAACCCTCATAAATGTATCTGTGGACTAACACTTTATAAAATATATATAATATATCCTGGTGTGATTGTTCTTAAATTCTTGTTCGTTTAAATAAGCCAAATCATTTAAGACCAAACTCAAGCATGAATGTGTTGCTTTAATATAAACAAAATTGTATGGACAAAAGTGGATAAATTACATTTGATACAACTAGGTTACTGTAAATGAGAAACAAAAAACACTTAACATTATTTTACGTAATAAGAGCATGCGCGTGGAATTGCTCATTCTAGTTCACGCTCCTCAGCAGGTTTAATGGATCATTTAAAAAAAGGTAAATATAGTTTCAGCGCTAACTTAAACTACAATTGTGTATCATTTCATAAAGTTCATAATGTTTTTATTAGTTTGCACGTTTTGTGCATTCGTCACTGACTGAATGATTGCTGGCATTCACTTCGTGTAGGCCTATATAAAGCACAAACTTCAACTCGTTCATTTCGTTGTGCTTTTCCTCTGTACATTGCAATGCTTTAAACTGTCTTTTGTTATCATTTGTTGAATGTCACTGCAATAAAAAAATAAAAATAAAATAACGTTCCACTTTTACCGTAAAACCAAAAATTCCTGAACACCTGAATGATTACAGCAACACTTATTTCCAACAGAAGAGCAGAATATTTCTAAATACATGAACCATTACCATTTAATTTATTTATTGCTAAGCTCTTCTGATACCTTACCTTATGAAGCTTTACAACTGTGTCATCTCTGGCAATAATCTCTGGGAAATAACTCCACAACCATATCCATGTCCAAATAAACATTTTGCACCCTATACTGATGTTTCTCTTTGTCATGTTCTTTCTTTGACCTTATGTGTTGCTCTGTGTGCCTGGATGATACACAATGATGACAATTGATACAAATGCATGATCTACTTCTGACTTGAACTCTTGAAAATGAAACCTTTAAACTTTGTTGGATCAATGTTAAAACATGACATTCTGGTATTTAAGATTTGCATGACAAAAGTTTGGAATCAATATGATTTAAGAAATGTTATACTTTTATAGCAGGCAAGGTCAATTTCCACACTTCATTAAGCAGCACAACCATTTTCAACTGTGATAATAATCAGAAATGTTTCTTGAGCAGCAAATCAGTATTAGAATGATTTCTGATTTTTTTTAAAACATTAAAATAGAAAACAGTTGATACAAATATTTCACAATATTACTGTTTTTCAGATAAATGTAGTCTTGGTACCTTAGAGGTACCTTACCTTAGAACCTTACTAATACCAAACTTTTGAACTGTGTATATTATTAAATCAAAACCAGCACAAGCACACCTTGCAATCAAAACATTAAAAATAATATTGTTACATTATTTTGCCAGTATGTTTGTAAATATTTTTTTTTAGAACATCAAATTGGTGGCTTATTATATTGCGTAAAATAATGTTAAGTGTTTTTTGTTTCTCATTTACAGTAACCTAGTTGTATCAAATGTAATTTATCCACTTTTGTCCATACAATTTTGTTTATATTAAAGCAACACATTCATGCTTGAGTTTGGTCTTAAATGATTTGGCTTATTTAAACGAACAAGAATTTAAGAACAATCAGACCAGGATATATTATATATATATTTTATAAAGTGTTAGTCCAGATTCATTTATGAGGGTTTATTTAATTTATTGCAATCAACAAATGATAATAATTAGTAAAAGCCACAGTTTTAAAGCTTCGCAAGGTGCAATTTATACGGCGAGTTGAAGTTTGCTGTAGCTACTGTATATAGGCCTACACGAAGTGAATGCCAGCAATCATTCAGTTAGTGACGAATTAATAAAAACATTATGAATTTAACAAAACGATACACAATTGTAGTTTAAGTTCGCGCTGAAACTATATTTACCTTTTTTGAAATAATCCATTAAACCTGCTGAGAAACGAGGAGCGTGAACTAGAATGAGCAGTTCCACGCGCATGCCAGGGAAACTCATGAATATTCATGTAGGCTCCGCCCACTGCCTCTACAGATGCACAACTCACTTTTGCCCCACATTTCACGGTGCACTTGGTGCAAAAGGGAGAGCGCGCGAAACTTGTCACTTGAAAGCGAAAAACAGTGTTTGAGATTGGTCGCAGCAGATTCAAGCAGCTGTAGTTATGTACTTGTGTTTGTGCTAGAAAAATATACAAGACATTTGTGAGAAAATATTCTACAAGTGTGCAACTCTCATTGGATGAATTCACATACTGATTTGCAGATGAGCAAAATATCTCCGTGACTTCACATTTCTTGATGCGGGTGTGTAAATGCGTTTTGCACCATATTCACTGCAGCAACTGTAGCAAAAATGTGAGCGTATGAGTTTCTTAATTTGTGATTTGTAGAATAGGATTTGTGCACCTGCAATGAAGAATTTGAGAAGGTGTAACTGTTGTGTTGTGTTTGTGGAAGATAAAAAAAAGTCTACAAGTTTGCAACTCTTAAAACATTTCTCTCTGTGACTTCAAATTTACTGATACACATGTGTGGCTATTCTCTACAACTTCAAATTCCACTGTCACAGGCGTTCAGTAGTTTTGCACCAAAAATACCTCCATACTCTGGCTCTAGGTCTAACTCATCTGCTCTCTCAGGACACGCACGCCTAACGTGTCCTGTTCGCCCACAGCCAAAACACTTCATAGTATCAGATGATACAAACACAACGTAATCAAAGCCGTCAATTTTGAATTTAAACGACACATTCAGTTCATCCAAATCACTCTTTAGGATCATATGTAGTTGCCTTCTAAAACACACAACATGCTTAAGCAAAGGCGATTTACACCCTAATGGGATCCTTTTCATTTGTGAGACAACTTTTCCATGCCTAGACAATTCATTAATCAAGAGCTCATCTTTAATGAAAGGTGGTGAATGAATGTTATCTTTCTTGCCGGCTGAACCAGCGGTATTACTGGAGTAAAAGTGTCCTGAATTACTACTCCAGTCTGCACTACACTGTTTACGTTTTCAATGGTATCAAGGAAGATAACCACAGCACTGTTCATTCGAGAAGCAGATATTATGCTATTAAAACCAACAGCGTTACCCACAGCTAAACTACAATCCTCCACAGAGCAGTTCATCACAGGCGCGAGTTTTATCCCGTGCCTGCGTGAAAGCTGCTCAAACTTTGTTTGGCTTGGACCCGCCATTGCTAACCAGCAAAACGCTGGTTAACAGCATTCCTCAAACCCCACACTCCTTAAACTTTCTTTGTATTCTTTTCAAACAATTTTTAAACCAAAAACCCCAAAACAGGGACAGTGTAAAAAGAAAGAAAGAAAGAAAGAAAGAATAGACTCACTCGCACCACAGCACTCTGAGAGAGAGAGAGAGAGAGAGAGAGAGAGAGTGAGAGTGTGTGTGAGTGATAGAGAAAGACTGTGTGTGTGTGTGTGTGTGTGTGTGTGTGTGTGTGTGTGTGTGTGAGAGAGAGAGAGAGAGAGAGTGTGTGTG
>NC_138725.1:6265329-6275329 GCF_965113295.1 Leuciscus leuciscus
TAGTTCCAAACACTGTCATGTGGGCGTTGGACACCATTCACTTACATTGCTGCGCGTCGAGTTGTTCCAGAGTTAAGTTGCCGAAATATCGACCTCTTTTGAATTGTCAACTGTCTATATTGTATCAGAGGCCCTTTGCGATGCTTATACTGGTCTTCATTTGTACATGCACAGCGTAATTATTTATATTTTATGTTGGTTGTTTCAACCAATTTTCAAGCACTGCCTGCTAGCTAACGTTAGTTAGCTAGCGCGACTTCGTCAGCTAAGAGTTCGGTAATGAATCGCTACCACCTTTATAGCAACTTTTATTTAATTTAATTTTTTGGGATATACTAACTTTTCATTATGTTATTATTGTCTTGAGTGAAGCGGCTTGTGAGAACAATGCTGGACCTTTAGGATTGTTATGGCCATCACCAGTCCTGTCTGTTTCATGGATCACCTGCCCCTGGTTTTTGTTTTTCTTGTTCACACACACAAGCACACATTTTTGTTGTCTGTCATTGTTTAATAAAAAATATTTTATTTGAAAACCTTCATTTGTATCAGCCATGCTTAAATTCGTTTTTAATCTGTTATAGTTTTGATAATGTGTATGGCCTTAATCTTAAAATAATATTCTTAGTCTTAACATGATCATGTTTCACGTTGTGGTCCTGGGGGTGGCCACTTTCATCAGAAGAAGTGAGCTAGCTTCTAAGCGAATTCTGAACGGACCGCCACGGCAGACCTCTTTGCGTGATCACGAAGGTAGGCTAATGGCTGAATCAAAATTTATAAGCAAAATCACGGGAATCAATAGCCTAATACAGCCCAGTTGTGCTAAAATAAATATCATGAGACGTCCATCATCAGATGAATGATATGGAAAAGTTAAGTTAGAGCCGCTAAAGCCAGTGCTACTACCCATGCGAACATGAACACTATAAGCTTTTCCCTCCAAAAATATAGCCTAAAACTTATCTCCAAATGCAAAACTGACATTAACAAAATGCAATAATGCAATAACAGCTGAAAAAGTACTTGGGTGTGTGTTTTATTTTATATTTACCGTTCAATAATGCAATCGCTGCTGTCTGTCCCATAGAAGAACATGACAGCCAGCGTACGTTTTGGAACTATTGGGGCTTACACAGGGCTCCAGACTGCGACCAAATGGTCGCATTTTGCGACCAAAATTTGAGAGTGTGCGACTGAATTTTTCATCCAGTCGCACATGTGCGACCAGTAAATTTGTTTTGTTTTTACACGTTAAACGGAAGGGGCGCGTCAATGAATCCGGAATGTGTGGCAGGCCAATGAGTGTGAGAAGAATTGGGAATGGCCACTGTAACTGGCTAATGTGTGGAGGGGGAGGGTCCTAGAGATAATCGAGCGCGCGTAAACGTCCGTGGGAAGGAGACGGAGACAAATATCAATGTCACAGACACAGCCGGATGATGATTCAGAGTCAGAGGTTTGTGAGGTGATAAAGGCCCGAACCCACCATTTTCGGGAAGACTGGCTGCGAGAATTCAGCTGGTTGAGGTACTGTAAGGAGACGAACTTAATGAACTGCGAATGTTGCAGTCGTTATCCCAGAACTGCGGGGAAAACGAAGTTTGCAGACAGTGCAGGCACTTCGCAGTTTAAACACAATATGCTAGTTAGACACATTCTCAGCCTCAAGCATAGAGTATTCCGTGACATGTTAATAAATCAAAACAAAATGAAAGCGGAAAAAAACTGCGCTACTCATTTCTGCGTCACGGACCGTTTAATAGTTCGAACCAATAATAGACAGCGCAGAGCTTCTCTCGCCAGTCGCGGGCGGATCTCGATCACGCAACACCGTCACATCGTGGACATCCAGTGAAGAAATCCATTGAGTTCGCGACAGAATTAATAACATCGTTGCGAGATCCAGTGAGAAACATTCAGATTCAACGCAGAATTCTCTGTTATAAACCATATCAGATCAAACAGCGCTAACGTGGAAACCAGGAGAAACATGTGCCATGAACGAACTAGTTATAGAAGGCTTTAGGTCCACAGATCAGCAACATTCACCATGGATTTAATGTAGTAACACTAACTGTAACGGTATACTGTGGTTATAACAGTAGCCTACACATATCTTTTTCCAGCACTTCAAAACTATAATATCATATTTAAATGTTATTTTTAATGTGTTGACCAAAACATTTTTTGTTCAACCTTTAAAGATTGTCTCTATTTATAAAACTAAAAGTTTCAAGAAGTAGGAAAACTCACACTTATTTAAAAAAATAAATAAAATTAAATTACCATTGTAAACATAGCTGCTGAGGGCACTTATTGGCTATTTTCAATCCCTAATATCTATTTTGTCACTCATTTTGCTATTGAATTAATATTAAGACATTATGAATGATAATAGTTCAAGTTCATTTTATCTACACCTCAAATTAAGCTCAGTGCTTTGTCATCCCACAGTGCTACCAGATACTTTCTGTAGAACTTAGTGCCGCTGCCCTCAAATGTTAGTCTGGAGCCCTCTGAACTTAAAATAAAACTGCACATTGTAATTTCTGTACGTTAAGTCTATTTATTATCAAAGCATTTGTCAGTAATACAGTTATTTTTGGGGGAAATGTGAATAATTGCATTGCAAGGTGATTTAAGATGTGCCCCTAAATTTTCTGCTTGCGCTCCTAAAATTTTAAGTCAGGGGCTACAGCGCTCCTAATAAAAAAAGTTAGTCTGGAGCCCTGCTTACATGAACCACGTGACAGCCATAGCGGCGACATCAAAGAGTGTCGCAACTCTCTCTCTCTATGGCTCTGGCTAGCCCACACTCCGACATTCCTCAATGTATCAATTTAACTGAGGCAGAGAGAATCAGCCAATCAGAGCAGCAGCTGCAATCAGCCCACTGCCATATGCAAATGAGCTCCCCCCTCACCACCATACAGTATCCCTCTGAGGTGAAATCTGACACCGCAAGGAAAACCTATAAGCAGAAACTTCTGACAAACAATCCAGAGACTCTGTTTGCAGATCTGTTCAAAACTGGAGAAGTCTGCAACCTCATTTTCTTCTCTGATCACCCCAGCGCCTGGCATAAAGCCATCATCAACCATTACCCCTCTGTAAAGAAAGAAGGCATCTGTAATGGCTGGAAAGTCAAAATCAGAGAACCACATGACCCTGACAGCACAGTGATGACTGTGAACATCTATAAAAATGGCACAGTCATGGTACAGGGGGACCTGAAAATATTCCAGGCGGACTACAGAACAATAGGTGAAATTGTGAAACATGAGAAAGCTGTCCTATCTGAAAACTCATCATCTGAGCAGAATCCACTGAACAGCACCTCAGATCTCAGACCCACTCCTGTAGAAACTGGTGAGCACATCTCCCCCTCCCTGCTCAGAGCTATCCCTCTCCTACAGGAGCACTTCACCAAGCTGGAGATGGAGATGGTGCAGCTCAGAGAAACTGTGCTGAAACAGCAGCAGTCAGACACATGTGCAGCTCACACTGAACTCCAGCAGAACACAGAGCACTTAACACAGAGACTGTCAGCCCTCACACAGCACATGAGAAAGCTTCAGACAGAGAAGGACAGCTATCAGTGTGAGCTGACCGCACTGAGACTCCAGCTAGAGGACAGAGAACAGTCCACACTAGAGATGAGGCAGCAGCTGAGAGAGATCCAGGAGGAGAGAGAGCAGCAGAGAGAGCTCCTCCTGGCCAGAGAAGAACCAGAGCAGACCCACAGAGCTCAAACACTGCCCTCCAACTAGGGCTGGGCGATATGGCTGAAAACTGTATCACGATATAAGTGTTTCATATCGGTCGATATCGATAATTATTGAATTTTTTTATAACATATTTAAAATAAGGACCAGTCCAGGAGACAAATATATTACATTTAAAGATTTTTTATTTTAAATTTAACCTACCTCTGATTATAATCCCATCAGTTAAAAAGGCAGAAATGTCAACACGACCATGGAAAACTCAAAAGTCTAAAATCACAATGAACACTTAACAATTATCTCTTAACATTAAGGTGCAAAATTAAAGAATACGTAAGAAATGCTTTATAAAGGGGTGGGCGATATGGCAAAAATATAATATTACGATTTCTTTCTATAAATTATATAAATCTATTTCTTTCTATTTTCTATAAATTATACATTGATACTTATTAAAGCTATTAATAAAGTTATTAGTCAAGAGCAGTGAGTGATTTTCTCTTTACATTTTGTTGTTTTATTAACATTAAAGGGATAGTTCTCCTAAAAATTCTAATTTTCATAATTTACTCTCTCACGTTGTTTTAAACTCGAATAAGTTTCTTTCTTCTGTTGAAAATAAAAGTTATTTGGAAGAATGTGGGTAACCAAACAGTTGATGTACCCCAGTGACTTCCATAGTATATTTTTCCTCCTATGGAAGTCAATGGGGACCAGCTACTGTTTGGATACCCACATTCTTCAAAATATTAATATTAGAAAATATTAGAAGGCAATTAATACAGGTTTGGAACAACATTAGAGTGCGTAAATAATGAGATAATTTTTATTTTTGGGTGAACTATCCCTTTAAGGACAAGCGGCAGCGTGTTTACTATTACTACTGTCTCTTTAAGAGCTGCGCGCGACGCGTCTATTATACACGCATTTGACAAGCAGATTTTCTCTCAATTTTCTCAAGTTTGCTTTCACTTTAGACATATCCGACTAGTTTATGTAAACCTTGTGTGTATAACAGTATTAGCAAAATAAGACTCGAAAGATAACTTAGTATTCAGGCGCTGGTAGACAGGCTTTTAGTGCATGTGAGCTTCACATGTATGCGCTGAGAAACTAGCTAGAACAGCGCATAAGCACGCGAATAACAGAAAAACTGACGACGGTCTTGCATAATCTGCAGACGACATTGGTCTGACTACGGTCAGACTTTAAGTCAGGCGAGCTGACTTTTTCTGTTTTATCTAGTTACTAGAGAGTGAGTGCCTTTGTTCATGCAATCAAACTTGCTTTGCTGGTTTCTTCCAACGAAAAAAATAAATAAATAATTATCGAACGTTTTATCGAACGCATTTTTTATTGATATTGATTACGTGTCTATCGCGATACATATCGTTATCGTTTTATCGCCCAGCCCTACCTCCAACCCAGAGTCGCCGAACACAGGGAGTCAACACCCAGCCATCAGCACAGAGAGACCTGACCCAGACCGCTCACAGCCGTCACAGCGCCCCCTGTCAGGCTCCTCGGCACAGCAGCCCTCGTCTCACAGCAGCCCAGCACCAGCCAGCACAGAGGAACCCGAAATAGCTCTACTCATCGATTCAAACGGCAAATTCATCGATGTTAAGAAACTGTTCCCCCAGCACAGAGTTTTTAAATTCTGGTGTCCCACCACTGACAAAGCCCTGGAGCTCCTGACAGAGTCCCAGCTAGGCCGGCCCAGCCACATCATTATCCACACGGGCACCAACGACCTGCGGAGCCAGCAGGACCGAGTGTCTGACTCCCTCAGAGCCGTCGTGGAAAAAGCTAGAAAAACCTTTCCCAACTCCAAAATCATCCTGTCCACTTTACTTCAGAGGAAAGATTTCCATCCCAACACAATTAATAAAATAAACTCCAGCATCTCTAGACACTGTGCCCTCCTGCCCAACGTCCACTTGGCTCACCATCCAGACCTGGACACTGAATGTCTATACGACCACGTCCACCTTTATAAGAACCTGGTACATATCCTCGCAAAGAGACTCAAAGATGTCACTCTAAACAGGACCAACCAGACCAGCCCCAGGTGGAGCAGAACCAGCCCTAACCCAGTCAATCCATCGAGACACCCTCCAGCATACTACATCCCAGCCCACAGCTTATCTAGAGCCCCAATCGGAGCACCACCCAGAGCACCACACCGAGCTCCAGCACCCAGAGCACCAGCACCCAGAGCACCAGCACCCAGAGCTCCAGCACCCAGAGCACCGCCCAGAGCACCAGCACCCAGAGCTCCACCCAGAGCACCGCCCGGAGCACCAGCACCCAGAGCTCCACCCAGAGCACCGCCCGGAGCACCAGCACCCAGACAGGACCCCTACAGACAGAGACCGTTCTACAACAGCCCCACAGCTCCAGCAGCTGAAGCCCGTCCACAGCAGAGCCCGGCCCAGCCAGGCAGACAGAGCTACGCCCAAGCTGTCAGCGGAGGAGCAGACCACCCTAACGCTGAACTCCACGACATCCAACACATGCTGAGTATCATCTGCTCTCACCTACTAACACACAGTGGACAGTGGTGTAAAAAAAAAAAAAAAAAAAAACAAGGGAACCCCCCCCCCCGCCCTTATTCTGTGGTATTGATGTACATTTAATATGGAATTGTTGATGTTTTGAGTTCCTACCATAACTTTCATTCCATCATTTATTGTTCTAATTTTAATCTGTAGTAATTTTGCATCATTTCTCTTTTCTCAAAATAGCAAACAAACCATACACATTATTTAAAAAAAATTTACGATGAAATCACTTAGTTTTTCTACGTGGAATATTCAAGGTCTAAACTCCTCAGTCTTTGGCCTAAAAAGTAGAAATTCTGATTTTATGAAAGAACTACAAGACATAGATGTCATCGTCTTACAGGAAACCTGGTGTAGAGGAGATGCGTTCACTGGCTGTCCCTCAGGATACAGAGAGATAATATTACCATCAGTCAAACTCGCATCAGTCACACAAGGGAGAGACTCGGGAGGGATGATAATATGGATTAAATCTGAATTGTCCATAGAATTAATTAAAAGAGAGCAATACCACTTGTGGCTAAAAATACAAAAAGGAATGATATCAGCATCTAAGCCTGTTTTCCTTTGTGCAATTTACATTCCACCCCTCGAGTCTCCGTATTTCCAAGAGGAAACTTTCCAAAATATAGAAAGAGAAATCAGCCATTTCCAGGCCCAGGGAAATGTGCTGCTTATGGGTGACTTAAACGCCAGAACAGGAGCAGAATTAGATTTCATCAAATCGCACGGTAGCAGATTCATCACAGGCAATAAAGACTTGTACCCTTCTCACCCCAGCAGACAAAACTGTGATGAAACCGTGAACGCTCACGGACGGCAGCTGCTGCAGCTCTGCCGAGGACTGGCTCTGTACATCGTCAACGGAAGACTGCGAGGAGACTCGCTCGGCCGATACACCTACAGCTCAGCTCTTGGTAATAGCACTGTAGACTATACCATCACAGATCTCGACCTTTCATCTTTGAGAGCATTCACAGTCAAACCCCTGAAACCTTTCTCAGACCACAGCCAAATCATCCTCTATATAAAGCAATCTGAAACATCACCCAAACCAGTTAGGACCCCATATCAAATGAACAAAATAATGTCTTTCAAATGGACTGAAAACAGTGCCAGTAATTACAGCACTGCTGTCGAATCCTCAGAAATACAATCCCTCATACATTCATTCCAAATACAGGAATATCCTAAAAACCAATTCGGCATCAATCAGGAAGTACAAGACCTAAACAACATAGTCTACAAAACAGCACAAAAAAGTAATTTGGCAATTGTTAAACCAAAGAAAAAATATTTAGATACTGACAAATGGTTTGATTTGGACTGTAAGGCTCTGAGAAAAAACCTCAGAAATTTATCAAATCAAAAACACAGACAACCAGATAATCCGGACCTCCGCCTTCTTTACTGTGAGGCACTAAAACAATATAAAGCCACACTCCGGCCGAAAAAAGCACAGTTTTTGCAAAACCAGTTTGAAGAAATTGAAAAATCTATAAACTCACACAAATTTTGGGATAAATGGAAAATGTTATACAAACCAAATCAAGAAGTTCTGGCAATCCAAGACGGGGAGAAGTGGAAGAACCACTTCCAAGAATTATACAGCCCAACTGAAATTCAAAATTATAATCAAAATGAAATAATTAATAAACTAGACAATTTGGAAAGATCAATTAAAGCAAATCAAAACCCTTTAGATTTCCCCATAACAATGAACGAATTGGAAGAAAAATTAGGAGTCCTCGAGTCCAAGAAAGCCTGTGGTGTAGACAGCATCCTGAACGAGATGCTGAAACACACAGACCAAAGCTTCAGACTGGCCTTGCTAAAACTGTTCAATGATGTTCTGTGTGTAGGGTTCTTCCCGGAGATCTGGAACAAGGGCCTCATCAGCCCCATCCACAAGAGCGGAGACAAATTAGACCCCAACAACTACCGAGGCATCTGTGTGAACAGTAACCTGGGGAAGGTTCTCTGCAGCATCTTAAACGCCAGACTTTTACACTTCCTTATGAAGCACAATGCCTTGAGTAAATGCCAAATTGGCTTTCTTCCAAAATGTCGCACATCCGACCACATTTTTACATTACAAACACTAATTGACAAATATGTACATCAAAACAAAGAACAAATTTTTGCTTGTTTCATTGATTTCAAGAAAGCATTTGATTCAATCTGGCACGAAGGATTATATCTAAAGCTTATCGACAGTGGAGTAGGGGGGAAATTCTATGATTTGATCAAATCGATGTACACAGCCAGCCAATGCGCTGTTAAAATTGGAAACCAAAGAACCGAATTCTTCCCCCAGGGGCGCGGAGTGAGACAGGGCTGCAGTTTAAGCCCCACCCTCTTCAACATTTACATCAACCAATTGGCCAATACGTTAGAACATGCTCCCTTTCAAGGTCTCACTCTCCACGACACAGAGATCAAGTGTCTTCTCTACGCAGACGACCTGGTTCTCCTGTCGCCCACTAAAGAGGGGCTTCAGGACAGCCTGGATCTGCTGGAGGATTACTGTCAGTCCTGGGCCCTGACCGTCAACCTCCAGAAGACTAGAGTCATGATGTTCCAGAAACGCTCCAGATCTCAGGGACCAACACACACATTCACACTCTCACACAGAACCATTGAGAGCACAAAAGCATACACTTACCTCGGCCTGAAAATAACTCCAACTGGAAACTTTACTTTGGCTGTGAATGAACTCAAAGAGAAAGCTCAAAGGGCTTTCTATGCCATAAAACGATCAATCAAAATTGACATCCCAATCCAAATTTGGCTCAAACTTTTCAAATCAATAATTGAACCAATTGTTTTATATGGCAGTGAAGTGTGGGGTCCTTCTATAAAATTTGATTTTTTAAATTGGGAAAAACATCCTATTGAAACTCTACATTTAGATTTCTGTAAAAGAATACTCAAAGTCCAAAGAAAAACACCAAACAACGGATGCAGGGCAGAATTAGGCCAAAACATCCAAAAAAGAGCCATCAAATTCTGGAAACACCTAAAAACAAGCGACCCCAACACATACCATTACAGAGCCCTCAAACACCAAGAGCTGAGCGTAACGAGGAGTCCCCTGTGTCAGCTGGTGCTGAGACTGACTGAGCTCTCTCCTCCAGAGATCAGCTCGCCTCAGCACACACACACACTCACACACATTCGGCCTGCACAAATTATCAACACAGAACAAGACAAGTACATCACCCATTGGACGAACACCACTCAAAACCAACACAAACTGGAATGTTATTCGGCACTAAATCGAGAATACACTGTTGCGAACTACCTGAGCACAGTGAGTGATGTGAAGCTCAGGAAAACACTGACGATGTACAGACTCAGCGAGCACAGCCTGGCCATCGAGTGTGTGTGTGTGTGTGTGTGTGTGAGAGAGAGAGAGAGCACAGCCTGGCCATCGAGACGGGCCGGCGCAGACAGACCTGGCTCTCCCGTGAGGACAGACTGAATTCTGGGAGTGACGGAGACCGAGCTGCACTTCCTCACAGAATGCCCAAAATATGAACACATAAGAGACCAATATTACCCCAAAATTAATAAAATATTTCCCCAATTTAACACCTGTAACCCAACCCAAAAACTCAGATTCATCCTTGGCGAAGAAGCCAAATGCTCCAATATAGCAGCAAGATTTGTAGCATCTCTCCACATCCTGAGGGACGACCAGAGCAG
>NC_138725.1:6280329-6282829 GCF_965113295.1 Leuciscus leuciscus
AATAACTGTGTAACACTAGACTAGACAAATGAAATATAGTCTAAAAAATGACCATTCACATTACTTTATATACTTGAATTTTTGTATTTCTATGACAGAGTATTAAAGTAATTTCTGCTGTTATAAGGGAAAAAGCGACAAAAAATTAAAACACTTTGCCAGTAGGTGTCGCTCAAGTAAAAAAAAAAAAAAAACTTCTCTAGACAGCGTTTAATTCATTCCATTGCCCCGTGTGTCTCGCATTTCAAAACACAAAAGCACGCGATTCTTTTTGAACCTACTTAAACTCATGCAATATATTGCTCTAGATAAGTTGCAATATGAAAAACGACAGAAAAAATGCAATTTTATATATTTGCGTGCATTTCTAATTACTGCGCTATCTAATGTGTACAAATATTAGCAATCACACAATCCATGTTAATCCTTACCTTTGATCAGTTTGTACATGTCATCAGAGAGGAAAGGTAACATGGGCTGGTCTGACTGATATACAGTGAGGAAGGGGTCGATTTCTCTAGCAATGCTGTTAAATATCTCCACTTTTACTGGAAAGAGAGGATCAGCACATCGCATCTTCACCTCATCAAAGGACTTCACTTTTGGATTGGAAAGTTCACCTCTCTCTACCATGTCGACGTATTTTTTTACATGTGGCCAGAGCAGCAATCCTCTTTCTGACACATTGACATTTTCAATCCATCGATGCTTGCAAAACTTGAGCATGGGGGTGTCACATCCGGTTGCTGTCACAAAATCTTCGTGACGAGCAGGGCAATCATGAAACAGCCAATACAGGCTAGAGAGTCCGTGTTCGACTTCCCATCCAGCAGATTTACATCCATGTCTGAACGCATTGTGTAGAATGTGCAACCCGCATAAACCTATGTTGATTAGTGATTTTCCCACATCATTCTGCACTTGCTTCTGGAGAGTTTCAAATACTTTCCAATTTACGTTCGGTCCGTCCATTGAGATTTGGACAAGATTCTTGATTCCGATCTCAGAAAGCAAGTTGTTGATTTTTTCAGCGATGTCTTGAGCTGATGAATGGCCCAAAAACTCTGAGCCAATGTATTTAGTCTTCACCTCGGACCCATCCCATAGCCTGACATGCATGTCTAACTGTTTAGCCTGTAAATAGTGATTCAGGCTTTCGTCAAATAACATTACGTATACTCTTTGCTTTGATACACTAGCCAAAGTCAGTTTCTTAAAATAAGGAGCCAGTCCAAAAGTACACATATATGAGCACTTGCGTTCACCGCATGTAAATCTTGCAGCTATCTGACTGTCGGGGAACATGACTGGAAAAAGCTCGCTTATGTCTTCACAAGACTTGTAAGAATAGTGAGAATTAGCCACTTTTAGCGCCCACAGTACCTCTGCAGATAGGGTTTCGTTTCTGGAAACAGCACTCAAAATTGTCCCTTGCTTTGTGGTGGAGGAGAGGGAAGCACTGCAGCTGGCAGAGGGTGTCACATCAGTCACCTGGGTGAGAAAGCCAGCGATCGGGTTGGAAGCTGACTGGCGCGCAGCTGCAACGGCAGACTGGTGCTTTGCACCTTTAGCATGGCTTGATAGCGCTGCTTCTCCCATATTTGAAATGTCGAACGTTTTATGACAAAGTCGACATTTTGCACGTCCCTGGTCCTGGTCTTTCTCAAGCCATGCATTATATTTTTCGATATGAAGCCAAAGATTATTAAATCTACATTTCCCCGGCATTGCTGATGTTTACCTCAACTTCAAATAAGTTGCCATAGTAACTCCACGCAGAAAACACTAACGTCACGCAACCGCGGCGCTACCATTGGGCCCGGTTGAGGCCAATCAGCGGCTTCAACCCCACGTATGGACTCAAGCCTGCCCACATGCCCACTGCATCATCACCAGCAAGTGATCCAATGAAATTAATTACTTGGCTCAATGGTTTCCATCAGAGTCCTGCAACGGGTCCGGTACCCGCATTAAGTGTCTAAAACGGGTGGATTGTGTCATTCCTAAAATTCACGGGCGGGGATGCGGGCGGGTAACGTTAGTAGCGGATGAAAAATGTGCTTGAAGAGCCCTTTTCCAAAACGCGATAAACGCCATTAAAAAACTAGTTTTTCTGCTCCATCAACGTTTCATGCCAAATCGCTATATTTCCTTGTTTAAAATGTAGGCCACTGCAAGTTGCAGTTTCTTTCCAAACCGCGAAGCGCCGACCTTATTTTTAGCCTAAACGGATAATCCTCTCTAATCAGAATTCGGTGAACGATCATTAGGCTATAAGTCCTCAAAATGAGTCAAACTAATCCTATATTCTCTCTCTCTCTCAATTTTAAATGTTTATTAATAAACAAGTGTTTTCTGTGTCGACTCCAAAGACGAAGTTGACTGACTCGCGATCTTCTAGTAGTGAACACTGAACACGCCGGAGAGAAATGCACATTTCATACGGATTAGGCTACATTGTTTTATTTTGTTTTGAATGGTTCTGTTTAAAAGTAGAGAT
>NC_138725.1:6287829-6310329 GCF_965113295.1 Leuciscus leuciscus
TGGCACACTTCCACCAATGCAAAAAACATCCACAATGCTAAATTATTTTGCTCACAACACGCGTACACACACACACACACACACACACACACACACACACACACACACACACATATAGAGGAATACATTTTTGAGACTATAAAAACTGTTCTCTTATCATTTGTCAAATAAAATCATCCAAAAATGCAGTACCACCACAAAAATAAATTGGTGACACTGACACATTGAAAATGTGCACACTCACACACACACACACACACACACACACACACACACACACACACACACACACACACACACACACACACACACACACACACACACACACACACACACACACACACACACACACACACACACACAGTACAAAAAAATGCTAAACTTTGACAAAAATATTTTATTTCTGTTATAATTGTGATTTTATAATATTTAGATATGAATCCAACTGAATCCAACTTGTGAAAAGATATCTTTCAGGTAGTCAAATAGCTAATAGCATATAGTGGAGCTCTATGGCCATCTAGTGGTTAAAGTGATTTTTTTTTTTTTTTTTTTTGCATTTTCCAAAAAATGGGCATAAATGTTACATTAAACCATTTAAAATGATCCATGTTATCCCCATGAATGAAAGTTAGAAATCTGGGTCTTTTATAAAGTGAATTTTACATCAAATGCTGTTTTTTTGTAAAAAGCTTATTTAAATAAATATATTTTTTTTTTTTTATAGAAATTTAAAAGATATCATAAATTATCCAAAAACTGCACAAATGTTGAGTAAAAACATTAACAAACAGAATAAAATTACATTTGTAAAAAAAAAAAAAAACTATTATCTTGTTACAAAATTAAATGTTATTGTCTGGGGTCTCTGGAGACCCCAAAGACCACGAGTGTAGACATAAATAAAGACCATCAGAGGGTTAATGAAAGTGTGTTTCATTCTCCTGATTTAAACATGCGTGCATTTAAATGTCATTTACTCATGGAATAGTAATATAGATCTTAGTATTATTTTAAGTGATGTATCATTTTCTTTAAACAACTATTAAAGATCATTCTCTGGTTTCTCCGGCTCTCTGCACTGGCGTCTGCACAAACTCGCTCGATCGGAAATCCAACATGGCGGCCATATGCAGCTAGCCCATTTCTCTAGTGTTCTTGGAACATGAACTAGTGAATCATTGAGCTGTAATCTGTGCTAATAAAACAGATGTTTCTAATCAATATTTGTTGTTTGCAGAAAAAGGGAAGAACATCTTCAAGAGAGGATGGAAGGCTGTCACACAGTCCTTCCAGAACCTCAAAACCAAAGTGCGTCCTCTTGTGGCTGAGCAGGAATCACTGGTTCATCCAGACACATCCACTGTAGAGCCGCCAGCCGGCACAGATGCGCTCGAGTCCGAGCCGACAGATGGTGAGTCTCCAGTTATTACCACCCTGATTCATGGCCATTTCAGCCTGATGTTTCTGGTGTTAGTCTTCATTTTTCCTTCTCTACTCCTGTTGGCTCCTCAAATATGCAAAACAAATATATGTAAAAACAAATTTAAACACACACAAAAAAACATATTAATGTAGTGAAGTCTGATATTTGAGAAGCATCACTAACTTGGTCAAATCTTTCTCTGTTTAAAAAAACAAACATTTTCACTGTGAATGTGTCTTATGGTGTGACATAACAAAAAACTAAGAAAAATAATACTCTTAATAATATACAAATAGCATGAGAGAGATTTATCTTCATTGTTAGACACTTATTTTCATAGTGTTACTGTAGTGTAGGACCGGATTATGACATGGCCTGGGCATGGATGTGTCTAAAGGGCTCCTGTCATAGTTTTAACAAATATGCCTTGTATAATTTGAAAACATTTTTTTTAATAATTATAACGAAATATATTAAAATATCTTCCACTTAAAACAAAAATACTACATGTTAAATAAAACAACAAATTATAGGCTAACGAATAGGCCGTAACGTTTGCCAGCTCTGGGAGAGACTGCGACATCAAACATATACTATCATACTGTATAATACAAGGTTTAAAACATTTAAATAGACACTTCAAGTTGTGTGAATGTGTGTGATTCAGTCGCTTATAGTTGAGATTCGGCTCTTGACAAACGAATAGCAGGAAAGGTGCAGTATGTAGTATTTTCAAGTATTTTATTTGATAGGCTGTTATTGACAACGCTCTGATTTCTGAGACGCATAAGGCAGCGCGATTGATTTGGGATCACGCTGTGCTCATTTCAGTCACAGAGTTCACACTCGTTCACATCACACACTCATTATTGCGTAGTTTTTTAGAGGTTTATGTATGATTTTGTGCTCAATCCTGGCTCTGCTACCCAGCAAACACTAGGAGCGTTTACACTAGGAGCGTTTACACTAGGAGCGTTTGCTGATTATCTTCCCTATTATTGGGTAAAACTGGTTTTGAAGCCATTATCTGCACCTTTGGCGAGTACGGCATTGGACTTCGGCACATAGTGGTTCTGACAGGTCTTACCACAGCTTGTCTGACCCCTGTGCTGCTTCCCAAACTTTTCTCCAGGAGACCCTTATTTTAACATTCAAAATCCTCAAAAATTCAAAAGATGATTACTGAACTGTACTGTAAATGTGTCTCATGGTGTGACATAACAAAAAACTAAGAACATTTTCAATGAATACGAGACAAGCTTTGTTGTCATCCTTTCAAAACTGCTGAAAATCACTCCATTTTAAGATGAGTGATGATTATATCTCCCTTATTGCAATACTCAACTGTTCTTTAAGATATTTTGAGATAAAAACACATCTTCTTTTATGCCAGGTCCCTCCGAGATTGGGGAAACACCGCCTATGCCAGGGCCCTCCAAGATGAAGGAAACAATGTATTCAGAAATCATGTCTCCAAACTTCTTACTGGAGCTGGGCTTGTCTGAGGACGCTCAGCCACTGAGAGACACTGTTATGTCCGCTAGGATAAGGCCAAAACGCAGGACAACTGAGGCGACTGACCCAGGAGTCACTCGGGAGGACCACACAACAGGTACTGAGTTAATACACACCAGAACTGACACATAATTAGGCCAGTGCACTTTTCACCATCTGTTTACCACAGTATTTGCAGTAAAACCATAGCAACTAACATAATGAACCATGGCTTTACTACAACAATAATGGTTTATCTATGATTGTTGTAGTAAAACAAATCGCAAAATATCCTTTAATCTGCCAGGAATAACTGTGACACAATAAAGAAATGTCCATATGGAAAAAGCTCAAAGATAATACAAGTCAGGACTTTAAAGTCATGTTCAGTTAAATAGACAAAATTATGCTGTCCTTCAACATTTTTAAAGGGCAAGTTCACAGATTTAAATAGACACTTCAAGTTGTGTGAATGTGTGTGATTCAGTCGCTTATAGTTGAGATTCGGCTCTTGACAAACGAATAGCAGGAAAGGTGCAGTATGTAGTATTTTCAAGTATTTTATTTGATAGGCTGTTATTGACAACGCTCTGATTTCTGAGACGCATAAGGCAGCGCGATTGATTTGGGATCACGCTGTGCTCATTTCAGTCACAGAGTTCACACTCGTTCACATCACACACTCATTATTGCGTAGTTTTTTAGAGGTTTATGTATGATTTTGTGCTCAATCCTGGCTCTGCTACCCAGCAAACACTAGGAGCGTTTACACTAGGAGTGTTTACACTAGGAGTGTTTACACTAGGAGTGTTTACACTAGGAGCGTTTACACTAGGAGTGTTTACACTAGGAGTGTTTACACTAGGAGTGTTTACACTAGGAGCGTTTACACTAGGAGTGTTTACACTAGGAGTGTTTACACTAGGAGCGTTTACACTAGAGCGTTTACACTAGGAGCGTTTACACTAGGAGCGTTTACAGTAGGAGCGTTTACAGTAGGAGCGTTTACAGTAGGAGCGTTTACAGGGAGCGTTTACACTAGGAGCGTTTACAGTAGGAGCGTTTACACTAGGAGCGTTTACACTAGGAGTGTTTACACTAGGAGTGTTTACACTAGGAGCGTTTACACTAGGAGCGTTTACACTAGGAGCGTTTACAGTAGGAGCGTTTACACTAGGAGCGTTTACACTAGGAGCGTTTACACTAGGAGCGTTTACAGTAGGAGCGTTTACACTAGGAGCGTTTACACTAGGAGCGTTTACACTAGGAGTGTTTACACTAGGAGCGTTTACACTAGGAGCGTTTACACTAGGAGCGTTTACAGCGTTTACACTAGGAGCGTTTACACTAGGAGCGTTTACACTAGGAGCGTTTACACTAGGAGTGTTTACACTAGGAGCGTTTACACTAGGAGCGTTTACACTAGGAGCGTTTACACTAGGAGCGTTTACACTAGGAGTGTTTGCTGATTATCTTCCCTATTATTGGGTAAAACTGGTTTTGAAGCCATTATCTGCACCTTTGGCGAGTACGGTATTGGACTTCGGCACATAGTGGTTCTGACAGGTCTTACCACAGCTTGTCTGACCCCTGTGCTGCTTCCCAAACTTTTCTCCAGGAGACCCTTATTTTAACATTCAAAATCCTCAAAAATTCAAAAGATGATTACTGAACTGTACTGTAATGTGTCTCATGGTGTGACATAACAAAAAACTAAGAACATTTTCAATAAATATGAGACAAGCTTTGTTGTCATCCTTTCAAAACTGCTGAAAATCAGCCCATTTTAAGATGAGTGATGATTATATCTCCCTTATTGCAATACTCAACTGTTCTTTAAGATATTTTGAGATAAAAACACATCTTCTTTTATGCCAGGTCCCTCCAAGATGAAGGAAACAATGTATTCAGAAATCATGTCTCCAAACTTCTTACTGGAGCTGGGCTTGTCTGAGGACGCTCAGCCACTGAGAGACACTGTTATGTCCGCTAGGATAAGGCCAAAACGCAGGACAACTGAGGCGACTGACCCAGGAGTCACTCGGGAGGACCACACAACAGGTACTGAGTTAATACACACCAGAACTGACACATAATTAGGCCAGTGCACTTTTCACCATCTGTTTACCACAGTATTTGCAGTAAAACCATAGCAACTAACATAATGAACCATGGCTTTACTACAACAATAATGGTTTATCTATGATTGTTGTAGCAAAACAAATCGCAAAATATCCTTTAATCTGCCAGGAATAACTGTGACACAATAAAGAAATGTCCATATGGAAAAAGCTCAAAGATAATACAAGTCAGGACTTTAAAGTCATGTTCAGTTAAATAGACAAAATGATGCTGTCCTTCAACATTTTTAAAGGGCAAGTTCACAGATTTAAATAGACACTTCAAGTTGTGTGAATGTGTGTGATTCAGTCGCTTATAGTTGAGATTCGGCTCTTGACAAACGAATAGCAGGAAAGGTGCAGTATGTAGTATTTTCAAGTATTTTATTTGATAGGCTGTTATTGACAACGCTCTGATTTCTGAGACGCATAAGGCAGCGCGATTGATTTGGGATCACGCTGTGCTCATTTCAGTCACAGAGTTCACACTCGTTCACATCACACACTCATTATTGCATAGTTTTTTAGAGGTTTATGTATGATTTTGTGCTCAATCCTGGCTCTGCTACCCAGCAAACACTAGGAGCGTTTACACTAGGAGTGTTTACACTAGGAGTGTTTACACTAGGAGCGTTTACACTAGGAGTGTTTACACTAGGAGCGTTTACACTAGAGCGTTTACACTAGGAGCGTTTACACTAGGAGCGTTTACAGTAGGAGCGTTTACACTAGGAGCGTTTACACTAGGAGCGTTTACACTAGGAACGTTTACACTAGGAGTGTTTACACTAGGAGCGTTTACACTAGGAGCGTTTACACTAGGAGCGTTTACACTAGGAGCGTTTACAGCGTTTACACTAGGAGCGTTTACAGTAGGAGCGTTTACACTAGGAGCGTTTACACTAGGAGCGTTTACACTAGGAGCGTTTACAGTAGGAGCGTTTACACTAGGAGCGTTTACACTAGGAGCGTTTACACTAGGAACGTTTACACTAGGAGTGTTTACACTAGGAGCGTTTACACTAGGAGTGTTTACACTAGGAGCGTTTACACTAGGAGCGTTTACACTAGGAGCGTTTGCTGATTATCTTCCCTATTATTGGGTAAAACTGGTTTTGAAGCCATTATCTGCACCTTTGGCGAGTACGGTATTGGACTTCGGCACATAGTGGTTCTGACAGGTCTTACCACAGCTTGTCTGACCCCTGTGCTGCTTCCCAAACTTTTCTCCAGGAGACCCTTATTTTAACATTCAAAATCCTCAAAAATTCAAAAGATGATTACTGAACTGTACTGTAATGTGTCTCATGGTGTGACATAACAAAAAACTAAGAACATTTTCAATAAATATGAGACAAGCTTTGTTGTCATCCTTTCAAAACTGCTGAAAATCAGCCCATTTTAAGATGAGTGATGATTATATCTCCCTTATTGCAATACTCAACTGTTCTTTAAGATATTTTGAGATAAAAACACATCTTCTTTTATGCCAGGTCCCTCCAAGATGAAGGAAACAATGTATTCAGAAATCATGTCTCCAAACTTCTTACTGGAGCTGGGCTTGTCTGAGGACGCTCAGCCGCTGAGAGACACTGTTGTGTCCGCTAGGATAAGGCCAAAACGCAGGACAACTGAGGCGACTGACCCAGGAGTCACTCGGGAGGACCACACAACAGGTACTGAGTTAATACACACCAGAACTGACACATAATTAGGCCAGTGCACTTTTCACCATCTGTTTACCACAGTATTTGCAGTAAAACCATAGCAACTAACATAATGAACCATGGCTTTACTACAACAATAATGGTTTATCTATGATTGTTGTAGCAAAACAAATCGCAAAATATCCTTTAATCTGCCAGGAATAACTGTGACACAATAAAGAAATGTCCATATGGAAAAAGCTCAAAGATAATACAAGTCAGGACTTTAAAGTCATGTTCAGTTAAATAGACAAAATGATGCTGTCCTTCAACATTTTTAAAGGGCAAGTTCACAGATTTAAATAGACACTTCAAGTTGTGTGAATGTGTGTGATTCAGTCGCTTATAGTTGAGATTCGGCTCTTGACAAACGAATAGCAGGAAAGGTGCAGTATGTAGTATTTTCAAGTATTTTATTTGATAGGCTGTTATTGACAACGCTCTGATTTCTGAGACGCATAAGGCAGCGCGATTGATTTGGGATCACGCTGTGCTCATTTCAGTCACAGAGTTCACACTCGTTCACATCACACACTCATTATTGCATAGTTTTTTAGAGGTTTATGTATGATTTTGTGCTCAATCCTGGCTCTGCTACCCAGCAAACACTAGGAGCGTTTACACTAGGAGCGTTTACACTAGGAGCGTTTGCTGATTATCTTCCCTATTATTGGGTAAAACTGGTTTTGAAGCCATTATCTGCACCTTTGGCGAGTACGGTATTGGACTTCGGCACATCGTGGTTCTGACAGGTCTTACCACAGCTTGTCTGACCCCTGTGCTGCTTCCCAAACTTTTCTCCAGGAGACCCTTATTTTAACATTCAAAATCCTCAAAAATCAAAAGATAATTACTGAACTGTACTGTAATGTGTCTCATGGTGTGACATAACAAAAAACTAAGAACATTTTCAATAAATATGAGACAAGCTTTGTTGTCATCCTTTCAAAACTGCTGAAAATCACCCCATTTAAAGATGAGTGATGATTATATCTCCCTTATTGCAATACTCAACTGTTCTTTAAGATATTTTGAGATAAAAACACATCTTCTTTTATGCCAGGTCCCTCCAAGATTGAGGAAACACAGCGTGCAGATCCTGTCGATCCTGAGCCAGAGCCCTCCTGTTGTGATCTGGATGACAGTGAGTCATTATTACCTTTGTTTCATGATATTTCTACTAGGCTATAATTCTGATCCTCTGACATCACGTAAAGAAACTTCTTGTAGCTGATTTGCAGCAGATCAGAAATCCATAATCCCCCCTTCACCAAACAACCCCACACCATATCCCCCCCTCCACCAAACAACCCCATACCATAACCTCCCCTCCACCAAACAACCCCACACCATAACCCCCCCTCCACCAAACAACCCCATACCATAACCCCCCCTCCACCAAACAACCCCACACCATAACCCCCCCTCCACCAAACAACCCCACACCATAACCCCCCCTCCACCAAACAACCCCACACCATAATGCCCCCTCCACCAAACTTTACACTTGGCACAATGTGTAACCCATTCCATGAAGCTCTACGCACTGTTCTTGAGCTAATCTGAAGGCCATACGAAGTTTGGAGGTCTGTAGCTATTGACTGCAGAAAGTTGTCAAAATCTCAATTCACAGGTGTCAACCTATCACAGCACCACGCTTGAATTCACTAGGCTCCTGAGAGCGACCCATTCTCTCACAAATGTTTGTAGAAGCGTCTGCATGCCTACGTGCTTGATTTATACACCTGTGGCCATGGAAGTGATTGGAACACCTGAATTCAATGATTTGGAGGAGTGTTCCAATACTTTTGGCAATATAGTGTACATGGGGATGATTAGGATACATGATATGACATGACACACTACATGATATAAAACCTATGTCTGTATCAAATTAAACAAATCGATGCTTTTCAAGTGTTTTTCCCTTTTTATTTAATGATTTCTTGACACTTTATCCCTCTCTCCAGCATCTCCACTTCAGTGCTTTTTACAGAAATTGGAAGAACTGCTGTATGCTGGAACCGAGCTATCCCACTCTTTTGCTGCAAGCCCCCAGATAACAACCAAAAAACGGCAGGCACCGCAACCACCAAAGTCTGCAAACTTCCCGCTGGAGAGCTTGTCCGAGGACGCTCAGCCGCTCGGAGGCCCTGTTATGTCTGCTAGGATAAGGCCGAAACGCAGAACAACTGAGGCGACTGACCCGAGAGTCATTTTGGAGGACCACACAACAGGTACTGAGTTAATACACACCAGAACTGACACATAATTAATCTGACATAAATGGACTTGTATGTAGCACAGCATATATCAGCAGAACTGTGCTTGTAATGGGCTCTCGGTGCACAAGATGGCGCCAGTGAGCTTCGGCGATGCGCGAGTGTGCATGTTTACTTCCGACTCATCCTCGTTCACATCACACACTCATTATTCAGGGCTCCAGACTGCGACCATTTTTCCTGGCGGTGCGACCAAATATTTTTGCGATACTGATTTGCGATCACACTGTGCTCATTTCAGTCACAGAGTTCACACTCGTTCACATCACACACTCATTATTCAGGGCTCCAGACTGCGACCATTTTTCCTGGCGGTGCGACCAAATATTTTTGCGATACTGATTTGCGATCACACTGTGCTCATTTCAGTCACAGAGTTCACACTCGTTCACATCACACACTCATTATTCAGGGCTCCAGAGTGCAACCATTTTTCCTGGCGGTGCGACCAAATATTTATTTAAGTTGCGCTGGTGCGACCACAACGTTGCCGAGCAGCGAATGCAAACAAAAAAGCGGAACAAAAATGCACTACTCATTTATGCTTCACGGACCGTTTATTAGTTCGGACCAATAATAGACAGCGCAGCGCCCCGAACTTGCCAGCCGCGGGTCGAGCCCGATCACGCGACACTGTTAGTAGGAGATCCAGTGAAGAAATCCATTGAATTCACCTCAGAATTAATAACATCATCTCTGCGAGATCCAGTGAGAAACATTCCGATTCGGCGCAGAGTTCTCTGTTATAAACCATAGATATCAGATCAAACAGCGCTGACGTGAAAACCAGGAGAAACACTTAAAGAAGGCTTTCAGTCCACAAATCAGCAACATTCACCATGGATTTAGCCTAATGTAGTAACTCTAACCATAACTATATGGTTATACGCTATATAGGCCTATACAATAGTCAAACGCTTACAAGTACTAAACATCTTTTTCCAGCACTTCAAAACTGCAATATATATAAATGTTATTTTTAATGTGATGACCAACACATTTTTTTTGTTCATCCTAAAACTAAACATTTTAAGATGTTGGAAAACTCTTATTTAAACATAAAAAATAAATAAAATTACCATTGTAAACAGTAGCAGGGCTCGAATTTCGGCGCGGGATTGCGGGTATTGCGCATCATTTTAATCATTCCCGCAGGTCTCCCACTTATAATGCGGGAAATTCCCGCAAACATTGATTCACTTTAGCATGTAGGTTTTATTAGTAAATTAATCCACAGAGATTATAAAATCAAATCAGTCATTTTAAAACTGTCTGCGAGACGCAATTTCATAAACAGCGTGAGTGATTCAGCGGCGCTGCGTCTTCTATCTCTCGTCTCTCAAAATGGGTTGCACAAGGCAATCGTTAAGCGCTGCAGGCGGAGATAACACTCTCGCGTTTCGGGAGTCGGGATAGATGGAATTGTCACTTGCATAATCGGGCCAGCATTGCATCACGAGTAACTAAAGTTTACCATTTGCACATCTTTTTAAGTCTTACCAGTTTAAACATTCACACAATTTTAAACTATTCGGTACTTGCGCGCTGTCTGAGAGATGTTTTTTTCTCTGCACACATACATAGAGTAAAGCCGCCTCACAAACAGCTTGCGGGTAACAAACGTTATTTTTTGTGGATTATATCGCTTTAACAGTCAAAAACATGCGAAAATTATGTTAATTTCGGTCTTGGTGAGTATCCTCTAAACACAGTCGGTTATGTCTTAAATAAGCATAAATCGCATGTGACGGTATAATGAACACAGGATCCGTGCACTAGCTCTTAAAGGGACAGCAGCCATATGTGTCTGTCATTTGGTAGTCAAAACAACAAAACATAGCTTTCATTTTAAGGAATCAGGATTAATAGCCTATGTATTTAATTTAGTCAGGACTAAAATACTACCCAGTGTTATTTTACATTTGATTACTTTATTCAGTCTCTGTAGTATTTCTGAATACTAGTGTTAGACCTAAGCAAAAACTTTTCTCTTTATTTCTCTTTATTGGTATCTTTATTCTATTGTATTTATTTGTGCTACTTTTTTCAATTTAATTCAAAGATTGAAATCAAGCTTCCTTGTGTTGTGTAAATTCTTAAGAACAAAATTACCCCATTGTAAAAATGCACTGAGTGAGCATACATTTAGGTGAGATACATGTAATAAAAAAAAAAGTCTAAACTCCCCCCTCAAATTAAAAATCCCCCCCCCCCATAAGAATCACCTAAGGGGGGGATTTCCCCCCCATTTTCCAAAATGAAATTCAGGCCCTGAGTAGGATGCTTATTGGCTATTTTCACTCCCTAATATACATTTTTTCCTTGTTTTGCTTTTTAATTAATATTAAGACATTATGAATGATAATAATTAAAGTTAATTTCATCTACACCCTAAATTAAGCTGACTGGTTTATTGTCAACCCCATTGCTACCAGATACTCTCTGCAGAACTCAGTGTCTGCGGTGCCGCTGCCCTCAGATGTTAGTCTGGAGCCTGTGAACTTAAAATAAAACTGCACATTGTAATATCTGTACGTTAAAGGTGCATTAAGCAACTTTTCATGTTAAAAATACCCGTTTTCTAACCCATACATGCTTAAACAATTGCCTGATGGGCTGAATGAGCCCTTCTCTGATCACTGAGATTGTCTCTATAATCCTGTAAAGTAAAATAAATAAGAGGGATTCGGGCCGGAGTTTGAGACTGGGCGTGACGTCATGCGCGTTCACGGCACGCTCACATAGCTATGTCTGGCAGGTTTGTGTATTCGCCGGCATTCTCCGTAGAAGATGGATTGTAAGAGACCGGCTTGTAGTTCATTTTAAACACCAACGCAAACTCCACGCAAGATAAAAAAAAGAAAACTTGTCTCTAGTGAAACCAAAAGGGCAAAATTGGACTCAGACAGGCGTCGGAATAAGACGAGAGTAAACATAGGGAAGGCTTTCAATAAATGGAGAGATCTCCGGTCTGCTCTGGGGCTCAAACGGGATGCTCAGTTGGCTTTTTCTGCACTACATGTAGTTTAATGATTTGCTATTCGATTAAAACAGTTCAAATATCTTGAGTGTGATATAAAATGCTGATATATAAGTTAGATAATTAGACACAAATTTTGAGCAAATTACTGCTTAATTAGGATGTATTGCTATTGGAATATGCTACTTAGCAGATCAATAAAACAGGCTAAACCCCCGCAAATCTTCGGCGGATTAGCCTGTTTGGCTTTTATGGTAACGTCATAGTGCCATTTAATTGTTTATTACCTTGAGACAATTGAGTGTACTTTTTTGACCGACTGTGCTTTGAGCTTTTACAAAGTAACAACTTATATTGTTCATGAACGTGTTTCCATAATAAAACAATCATAAGTGGATACAGTAAACACATAACACAGTTCAACATGGAGATAGATGGAAATAAAAAACGAAGTTTTCTACTACCCCCGTTTTTCCCTCACACATAAGTGTGTAATTTACTCAATTGCCTTTCCTTTCACATATTTAAAATGACTTGCAGATTTATAACTTTATTACCTCTGAAGACATTATGATTGTAAACAAAAGATTTGCGGCTGATGCTCCTTTGGTTATGAACAGCTCGTGCTCGTGCAAGCGTGCGTGTGCGTGTGGTCCATGAGCGTGCACATCTCTGGCTGCAGTTTCACTTGCCGCCATAGGTGGCATAGTTCTGCAAAAACTCAGAATCTTGCTTAATGCACCTTTAAGTCTATTTATTATTAAAGAATTTGTCAGTATTACAGTTATTTTGGGGGAAATTTGAATAATTCTATTGCAAGCTGCTTGTTGTACATTTTCAATGAATACGAGACAAGCTTTGTTGTCATCCTTTCAAAACTGCTGAAAATCACCCCATTTTAACATGAGTGATGATTATATCTCCCTTATTGCAATACTCAACTGTTCTTTAAGATATTTTGAGATAAAAACACATCTTCTTTTATGCCAGTGCGAAACTTCCCACTGGAGCTGGAGAGCTTGTCCGAGGACGCTCAGCCGCTGAGAGACGCTGTTGTGAACCCAGAGTGCTCCCCTGTTGCAAGAGAATATACTATAAGTGAAGAGATAGGGTGGTGGAGGGACGCTGTTAGACTGTCAACGAACGGAGGTAAGTTTGCAGTATATATATACACCTCTTACCTCGTTGATTGGGTTGATTAACAGAGTGTGGTCCACATGTGTTTAATTAGGTTTAATTATCTGAACGTGCTCCTCCTGAACTTAAAACATAATTTATTGACAACGCTCTGATTTCTGAGACGCATAAGGCGTCAATTGCGCTGATTGATTTGCGATCACGCTGTTCACACTCGTTCACATCACACACTCATTATTGCGTAGTTTTTTAGAGGTTTATGTATGATTTTGTGCTCAATCCTGGCTCTGCTACCCAGCAAACACTAGGAGCGTTTACACTAGGAGCGTTTACACTAGGAGTGAGTGTTGCTGAATATCTTCCCTATTATTGGGTAAAACTGGTTTTGAAGCCATTATCTGCACCTTTGGCGAGTACTAGGGTGACCATACGTCCTGTTTAACCAGGACATATCTGGCCAGGATTTCGAGATCGCCCAAAATGCCCGGGATTCGGCTTTTGCTTTCTACAGTCACCATTCATTATGTTTACATTATTACATTATTTGACTCTGACACGTACGTGCCAGCTTTGCAGGTCATGCATTCTGCTTCACACGGATCCCGATCGAGACGAAAACACAGGAATTTTCTTAGCAATGCTAGAACGCACATCAACCGATCACTTGTTTAGCGTTCATGTAAACACTACATTTAGATTCACCAATCGGAATTAATTCAGTCCTACTGAATCAAAAGGTGTGCATGTAAACAAAAAGAATGGCGACGAGAAAGCAAAAGCCGTATCCCGGATATTTTGGGCGATCTCGAAATCCCGGCCGGACATGTCCTGGAATATGGTCACCCTAGCGAGTACGGTATTGGACTTCGGCACATAGTGGTTCTGACAGGTCTTACCACAGCTTGTCTGACCCCTGTGCTGCTTCCCAAACTTTTCTCCAGGAGACCCTTATTTTAACATTCAAAATCCTCAACACCAACACTCTCACAGACACGCATTTCGTTTACTGACAGGGATTACAAAATCAGTAGTTAAGTTTTTAATAGATGCAACAACAGCACAAACAATAAAATAATAGTGTTAACAACTACAGCCAGGTGTTACTTACAACATAAGGTTTTACTAGCTACTACATGTTCAATTAAAGTATGTTTTATAAAATGACAAACCTAATATGCCAGCCTTTAAACCATTCTTAAGAAACAGGATTAGTCAAAATGATCATAGGAATTTTATCAGCTCAATAGGCCTATGTCACACTTCCTGCTTCCGGAACGCGGAGTAGGGATTCAGAACTTCCGGTCAACAGTATTTCTCTATAAGGATTTAGATTATCAGCCATAATGTCTAAACCATCCGAGGTAGACTGACCACGAGCTATGAGGTTGTGAAATGAAGGTTTTTGCTCCTGTAGAAGCTATAAGTTTGTATGAAATCAACCTTGTTTTAAGAAAAACATGTTTTATCCGTGATCTTATGAAAAAAAAACTATACTACCCACAATCCTAAGCGTAGCAGCAACGTCTGCTGATTGGTCCAACTCGCTGTCACCATAGAAACGTTTACCTTACTGGCGAACGGCTAGAGCTATAACAACACTTACCTCTGTAATTGAAAATGAATTTCTCCCAGAAGAACTTGTACCCTTTCCTCAGTTTTGACGTTTCCACTTGAGAGTTTTCATTTACCATCCGAACCACATCGTCATATGTGACTTCAGGCAGGTTGCGGAGAGATTTGGTCCAGTGGTATCTATCGGACTCCGCCATTGTAAAAAGCTAACCGGAAGAGCCGTATCCCTACTAAAAGACGTACTTCCGGTCTTAAATGTTTTCGTGAAATAGGCCTATTAATAATTTTAGAACGTAAATGTAAATCCACTCTCTGTCAGTAGGTGGCGCTTATGCAACTGCAGAAATAAATCTGTTTCCCTGGCAACCTCTGTAAACAAAGCAGCTTATAAACACTACACGTTACGCGGAGGGAAGATGAAGAGAAAATGCCATCTAAAGTTTCCTCAAGGCAGTCAGTTCCCTTCAGAGAAACATTCATAGAGTTTCCCTCAGCACTCGGTTGTAATGGTTGTAAAACCTCCCATTTGCGTAATTCTTTTAAAAAACAAAACGAAACCTACGCTGCATGCAGTGTGAGACTGTTGCTTACTTTGCTTAATACTGGACAGTATTTGCTGTGAGTTTTTCAAATCCTTGCGTTCAAATACAGTTTTAATGATGATTGAAATATTAAACGTCGCAAATTGCATCATGGTTTATCGTCAAACTGGTAACACCCTCAAACAAGAGTGAGCTTGGAAACCCCTTGTAAATCTTTAGCAACCCCAAGTGGGGGTCGTGAACCCCAGGTCGGGAAAAAACACTGTGCCCGCCCGACATGCCCGTGCGTTGATCAGTCCCTGCTTGTTGGACATTTTCAATAAATATGAGACAAGCTTTGTTGTCATCCTTTCAAAACTGCTGAAAATCAGCCCATTTTAAGATGAGTGATGATTATATCTCCCTTATTGCAATACTCAACTGTTCTTTAAGATATTTTGAGATAAAAACACATCTTCTTTTATGCCAGGTCCCTACATGATTGGGGAAACACCGCCTATGCCAGGGCCCTTCTGGCGTGATCTGGAAAAAAGTGAGTCATTATTACCTTTGTTTCATGATATTTCTACTAGGCTATAATTCTGATCCTCTGACATCACGTAAAGAAACTTCTTGTAGCTGATTTGCAGCAGATCAGAAATCAAAAGATTGAAGTCTTTTAAGATGGATAGTTTATTTTAATTTTATATATTTCTCTGCTATATTTTATTTTTTAATTTTAGTTATATTTAGATATTTGTATATCTACAGTAGGCATAATTGGTCTGGGAATCAGACATTGTGTATGTTCATGCACCACGAGTCCGAGTCAATTTACTCTTCATGGACAGAGTGTCTTTAATGAAAGTGTGTTTCATTCTCCTGATTTAAACATGCGTGCATTTAATTGTCATTTACTCATGGAATAGTAATATAGATCTTAGTATTATTTTAAGTGATGTATCATTTTCTTTAAACAACTATTAAAGATCATTCTCTGGTTTCTCCGGCTCTCTGCACTGGCGTCTGCACAAACTCGCTCGATCGGAAATCCAACATGGCGGCCATATGCAGCTAGCCCATTTCTCTAGTGTTCTTGGAACATGAACTAGTGAATCATTGAGCTGTAATCTGTGCTAATAAAACAGATGTTTCTAATCAATATTTGTTGTTTGCAGAAAAAGGGAAGAACATCTTCAAGAGAGGATGGAAGGCTGTCACGTCTTGGTTAGATATGTAACCCTCGTTCCCTGAAGGAGGGAATGGAGACGTAGTCGACTGATCGGGATCACGCTTAGGGAGTCTGTCATCATTGGTGTGCAAGTTTTGCATCCACGCTCGCCCTGCAGCGCGGGTATAAATACGGAAGTGGATGCACTTGTCTTTCTCTTCTGTGCCGATCGGTCTTCATGACGGTGTCTCTGAAGAGTGTTGATTCATTCAACGAGTGAGTGTGTCGGTGCTTCTTCTGGAAGTCTCTCCCGGTGCTGGTGGTTCTACAGCGTGAGTGCAGCGGTGGTCGCAAGCCTTCTGAGCTCTCAACTGCTGTTAACAGCACTCCTGTTTGTGTTTGGGGATCTCTTGTTCCGGTATGGAGATGGATTCGGTCCAACACATCTCCTGAGAAGAGCATGCTTTGGTCGGTGCCGTTAAGAAGTGAGAAAGGGTCCCACTGAAACCTTTCAGAGGCTCCTGGGGCGTATGGCAGACGCAGCCGCAATAGAACGGCTTCCTCCACATGAAGACCGCTTCAGCACTGGCTTCATGGCCGAGTCCCGAGGTGGCCGTGGCCGAGTGGCACGCTCCGAATGACAATCACCCTGGCCTGCCGCCAAACCCTCAGCCCGTGATCAGACCTTTTGTTCCTCCGGGCCAGCCGCCCCTAGAACAAGTGTCCACCAACACCGGCTGAGGGGCCACGTACAACAGGCATGCAGTAACTTTCCTTCTTTCTTTCTTTCTTTCTTTCTTTCTTTCTTTCTTTCTTTCTTTCTTTCTTTCTTTCTTTTTTCTTTCTTTCTTTTTTCTTTCTTTCTTCTTTCTTTCTTTCTTTTTTCTTTCTTTCTTTTTTTCTTTCTTTCTTTCTTTTTTTCTTTCTTTCTTTCTTTCTTTCTTTCTTTCTTTCTTTCTTTTTTCTTTCTTTCTTTTTTCTTTCTTTCTTTTTTCTTTCTTTCTTTCTTTCTTTTTTTCTTTCTTTCTTTCTTTTTTTCTTTCTTTCTTTCTTTCTTTCTTTCTTTCTTTCTTTCTTTTTTCTTTCTTTCTTTCTTTCTTTCTTTCTTTCTTTCTTTTTTCTTTCTTTCTTTCTTTCTTTCTTTCTTTCTTACTAATCAGTCTTTCTTTCTTTCTAACTAATCTATTTTCTTTCTTTCTAACTAACTAATCCACCTTTCTTTCTTTCTTTTTTTCTTTCTTTCTTACTAATCTATCTTTCTTTCTTTCTTTATCTTTCTTTATCTTTCTCTTTCTCTTTCTCTTTCTCTTTCTCTTTCTCTTTCTTTCGTTCTTTCTTTCTTTCTCTTTCTTTCTTTCTTTCTAACTTATCCATCTTTCTTTCTTTCTTTCTCTTTCTTTCTTTCTAATCAGTCTTTCTTTCTAACTAACTATTTTTAGTTATCTATATTCAAACTTTTTCTATTTATCTAACTAATCTTTCTTTCTAACTAATCTTTCTTTCTAACTAATCAATATTTCTTTCTTTCTTTCTTATTAATCTTTCTTTCTTTCTTACTATCCATCTTTCTTTCTTTCTAACTAATCCATCTTTCTTTCTTTCTTACTAATCCATCTTTCTTTCTTTCGGTCTAATCCATCTTTCTTTCTAACTAACTAATCCATCTTTCTTTCTTTCTAACTAATCCATCTTTCTTTCTTTCTTACTAATCCATCTTTCTTTCTTTCTAACTAATCCATCTTTCTTTCTTTCTTACTAATCCATCTTTCTTTCTTTCTTACTAATCCATCTTTCTTTCTTTCTAACTAATCCATCTTTCTTTCTTTCTTTCTAACTAATCCATCTTTCTTTCTTTCTTACTAATCTATCTTTCTTTCTTTCTTACTAATCTATCTTTCTTTCTAACTGACTAATCCATCTTTCTTTCTTTCTAACTAACCCATCTTTCTTTCTTTCTAACTAATCCATCTTTCTTTCTTTCTAACTAATCCATCTTTCTTTCTTTCTTACTAATCTATCTTTCTTTCTAACTAACTAACCCATCTTTCTTTCTTTCTTTCTAACTAACCCATCTTTCTTTCTTTCTAACTAACCCATCTTTCTTTCTTTCTAACTAACCCACCATTCTTTCTTACTGCATGCCTGTTGTACGTGGCCCCTCAGCCGGTGTTGGTGGACACTTGTTCTAGGGGCGGCTGGCCCGGAGGAACAAAAGGTCTGATCACGGGCTGAGGGTTTGGCGGCAGGCCAGGGTGATTGTCATTCGGAGCGTGCCACTCGGCCACGGCCACCTCGGGACTCGGCCATGAAGCCAGTGCTGAAGCGGTCTTCATGTGGAGGAAGCCGTTCTATTGCAGCTGCGTCTGCCATACGCCCCAGGAGCCTCTGAAAGGTTTCAGTGGGACCCTTTCTCACTTCTTAACGGCACCGACCAAAGCATGCTCTTCTCAGGAGATGTGTTGGACCGAATCCATCTCCATACCGGAATAAGAGATCCCCAAACACAAACAGGAGTGCTGTTGACACCGTCATGAAGACCGATCGGCTCCGAAGAGAAAGACACGTGGTGCGTGCATCCACTTCCGTATTTATACCCGCGCTGCAGGGCGAGCGTGGATGCAAAGCTCGCACGTCAATGTGTGCATTGGCTCATTTTATCAATACTCAAAGATGACAGACTCCCTAAGCTTGATCCCGAACCAAAGTGCGTCCTCTTGTGGCTGAGCAGGAATCACTGGTTCATCCAGACACATCCACTGTAGAGCCGCCAGCCGGCACAGATGCGCTCGAGTCCGAGCCGACAGAAGGTGAGTCTCCAGTTATTACCAACCTGATTCATGGCCATTTCAGCCTGATGTTTCTGGTGTTAGTCTTCATTTTTCCTTCTCTACTCCTGTTGGCTCCTCAAATATGCAGTAAAAAAAAAATTTTTAAACACCATAAAAACAAACAAACAAACCCCCCCCCCATATATTTATGTAGTGAAGTCTGATGTTTGAGAAACATCACTAACTTTCTGAATTCAATTCAGTCAGCACGCCCATAGACGCACAAATGGGTCCAAATGCATTTGCTATTTAAACAACGTGGCGCAGGACGTGAAAATGATAACTGCGTCGGGCTGAAACTAGCAAAAAACACTCGCGCCACGCCTGGCGCTGTGTTGCGCCGGGTGTATGATAGGGCCCTTGAGCTTAAGCTAATCTTAGACTAAAATTCATGTTTGAGCTGTTTTAACTGAAAGCATATCTTAAAATATTTCAGTGCCATTTTTTTGTCTCAAGATACACACCAGTAATGTTTATTGTTTTATTTTTTTAAGCACGTTTAAAAAAAGCTAATATGATGATTTGATGCTCAAGGAACATTTATGATTATTATCAATGTTGAAAACAAGCTTTGCTGTTTTTTGTTATTTTAATTTGTTAGTAGGCCTAGATTTATGAACTGAAACATAACAGTGAAATAAATTAAACTAAATTATCGTAAAATTGTCAGGACTTGCTAACTGATGTTAGTCGGCAGCATTTGTGTTTCAGCATTAATTAAGAATTATATAGGCTTTTCAGTAGATTGTTATGATTATCATAATTCTCTTTAATAAATAATGAAAACATTTCAACATAAACATAAACACAACTCATGAAACAGTGCTCAGACGATAGCTGTGTGGTCAGTGTTTCAACATGAGCCTCGCTGTGCTTCAAGCGGTCTTAGTTCCAATCTTCATCATTTTGTTTCTAGTTTAATAGGCTATTTGTCAAAAATAAAAACTTCTGAAATGTTCATTTATTGATTCAAAACACTTTTCAGAGCTTTGTTATTCATTGTCTGACATTTTTATTAATAGACGTTTAGACGAAAACATTGAAGCCTACATGCTGTTAACCGATGTTGGCCGACAGCGTTTGTTTTGCCATTCTTGATGCTTAAATTGGTAACAGTTTATTAAAGGCTGTTTACTTCACCACGTGAGTGCCTTGGAGTATTTCGTCTACATAATTAACTAAGGTTGATAAAAGTATTGTTTATTGTTAACTGCACCACGTTGTTTACATAGCAAATGCATTTGCGCCCATCTGTGCACCCATGGGCTGCTGGTCTGAAAACGATGTGTGTTCAGGCGCATGGTTGGCGAGTTGATATTTTAAGGAACTGAAATAGACTGAGCCATTGACCGACTGAAACCTGGTCTAAAGTCAATGGCGCAGTATTTTTTGTTATTTAAACAGCGCCTATAGACAGGTCCACAACGCACTTCCACTGCTTATTACACACACAGGGACGCGCAACAGCACACAAACATGCCAAATATTAAATATAAAAGGATTACATTGTAAAAGATTAATATTGTGTACATAAAGATATGGTGGAATCTGGCTTGGCCCGTAGATGGTCCAGATATCTTGCTGCTATATAGTGCAATCTGTTCAATTATTGCTTTTAGGATTTTTTAAGAACAGAGGATCTCAACTGCAGCAGATTTATTTTAATTACAAAAACAAAGAAGGCAAGAATCAAATTACAGGATTAAGAGAAGAACTGTTTTGTTCTGTTGTGTATTGCTATATGAGCAGCACAACAACACACAAGTGAATGTAATCAATTAGCCAATGAGTAAACTTAGAAACAAATAAACAATGGAACATGAACTAAACAGGAAAGTAACATAGGAACCAAAGGAAACTCAACATAAGAGTCCACAAACTGAACATAACCATTACAGAAAGAGGCTGTGTGCAATTAAATGTGTTCATATTTTTTAAAACTTAGCTGGTTGCGGAGAGATTTGGTCCAGCGGTATCTATCGGACTCCGCCATTGTAAAAAGCTAACCGGAAGAGCCGTATCCCTACTAAAAGACGTACTTCCGGTCTTAAATTTTGGCCTATTCGTGACATAAGCCTATTAATAATTTTAGAACGTAAATGTAAATCCACTCTCTGTCAGTAGGTGGCGCTTATGCAACTGCAGAAATAAATCTGTTTCCCTGGCAACCTCTGTAAACAAAGCAGCTTATAAACACTACACGTTACGCGGAGGGAAGATGAAGAGAAAATGCCATCAAAAGTTTCCTCAAGGCAGTCAGTTCCCTTCAGAGAAACATTCATAGAGTTTCCCTCAGCACTCGGTTGTAATGGTTGTAAAACCTCCCATTTGCGTAATTCTTTTAAAAAACAAAACGAAACCTACGCTGCATGCAGTGTGAGACTGTTGCTTACTTTGCTTAATACTGGACAGTATTTGCTGTGAGTTTTTCAAATCCTTGCGTTCAAATACAGTTTTAATGATGATTGAAATATTAAATGTCGCAAATTGCATCATGGTTAATCGTCAAACTGGTAACACCCTCAAACAAGAGTGAGCTTGGAAACCCCTTGTAAATCTTTAGCAACCCCAAGTGGGGGTCGTGAACCCCAGGTCGGGAAAAAACACTGTGCCCGCCCGACATGCCCGTGCGTTGATCAGTCCCTGCTTGTTGGACATTTTCAATAAATATGAGACAAGCTTTGTTGTCATCCTTTCAAAACTGCTGAAAATCAGCCCATTTTAAGATGAGTGATGATTATATCTCCCTTATTGCAATACTCAACTGTTCTTTAAGATATTTTGAGATAAAAACACATCTTCTTTTATGCCAGGTCCCTCCTGTTGTGATCTGGAAAAAAGTGAGTCATTATTACCTTTGTTTCATGATATTTCTACTAGGCTATAATTCTGATCCTCTGACATCACGTAAAGAAACTTCTTGTAGCTGATTTGCAGCAGATCAGAAATCAAAAGATTGAAGTCTTTTAAGATGGATAGTTTATTTTAATTTTATATATTTCTCTGCTATATTTTATTTTTTAATTTTAGTTATATTTATATATTTGTATATCTACAGTAGGCATAATTGGTCTGGGAATCAGACATTGTGTATGTTCATGCACCACGAGTCCGAGTCAATTTACTCTTCATGGACAGAGTGTCTTTAATGAAAGTGTGTTTCATTCTCCTGATTTAAACATGCGTGCATTTAAATGTCATTTACTCATGGAATAGTAATATAGATCTTAGTATTATTTTAAGTGATGTATCATTTTCTTTAA